>NC_134355.1:40740550-41041175 GCF_048569485.1 Anomaloglossus baeobatrachus | reverse complement strand
ATCCACTCACACACACAACCGATCGCATCCACTCACACACACAACCGATCGCATCCACTCACACACACACCCGATCGCATACACTCACACACACACCCGATCGCATACACTCACACACACACCCGATCGCATACACTCACACACACACCCGATCGCATACACTCACACACACCCGATCGCATACACTCACACACACAGACACTGACGATATTGCACATACGCGCTGATACTCACAACATCCGGGGATATCACATGCTTCTGGCCATGTGATCCTCCGTCAGGTCCTGGAAGCTCACAGCACAATATCGCCGCCGAGAAGCAAGCGATATCCCAGGATGTTGTGAGTATGTGGATGCGATGTGATGTGTGTATGTGAGTGAGTGTGATCTGATTTGTGTGTGTGCTGTTATGTTATGTATGTTCTGCAGCTGCAGGACCTTGATGTGTGGATGCGATGTGATGTGTGTGTGAGTGTGAGCCGGTGTACACTGGTAACTATGATACACATCGGGTAACTAAGGGACCTTAGTTACCCGATGTGTATAATGGTTACCAGCTTTCACGGCCTCCGTTAAGATCCCAGCATCGCAAGGTTATGTCTGGCGCTGCCGGGATCCTGACGGAGCCGGTGTAGAAGCAAGCGATATCCCAGCATGTTGTGAGTGTGTGGATGTGATGTGTGAGAGTGAGTGTGAGAGTGAGTGTGATCTGATGTGTGTGTACTCACCTGGGAATCGGAGCCCCGTCAGTTGGGCCACAGCGAGCGTGCATTGCGTGAGGGGGCGGGGCCTGCAGAGAGCCGGGGCGAGAGGCCAATCCGTGTGGGGGGGCGGGGCCATGGCGAGCCCAGCGGCCAATCAGCTTTGTGTCACCGTAAGGACACAATTTCGGAGCATGACAGACAGACAGACAGATAGACAGACAGACAGACAGACAGACAGAATAAGGCAATTATATATATAGATTTTTAACCCCCATCAAGAAGCCTGTCGCACGTGGCCAGTATGGCCACTTTACCACTTCACTTACTGGTGTGGCACATATACACCTGTGTCTTAGTATTATGTCTTCAGTGATCCGAGAACTTTTAGTTTGTCTATGCACAACAACCTGTCTGCAGTTTTCAGGACGTCTCCTGGCTGCCTGCAGCTTCCAGTTCTTCAGATACCTATGTGACCTTTGGTTTCCTCTATCACAGAAACCTGTCTGTAGTCTTCAGGACATCTCCTGTCTGCTTGCGGCTTTCATGGTATTCAGATGTTCTAATATCTTCAAAGTTTTGTCTGCTACCGTATTTTTCGGACTATAAGACGCACCGGACTATAAGACGCACCGGACTATAAGACGCACCCTGATTTTAGAGGAGGAAAATAGGAAAATAAAACTTTAAGCAAAAAAATGTGGTCATGACACACTGTTATGGGGCGATGATCTGCTGCTGACACTGTTATGGGGGTAATGTCCCCAAATTCTCTACTAAGGTACCCCATCCTGGTAATGATCCTCCTGCCTTGTATATGATCCTGCTATAAACCCCCATCCTGCTCATATACCCCTATCCTGCTCATATACCCCTATCCTGCTCATATACCCCCATCTTATTGATATACCCCCATCCATCCTATTGATATTTCCCCCATCCATCCTGTTCATATACCCCCATCCTGTTCATATACCCCCATCCATCCTGCTCATATACTCCCATCCTGCTCATATACTCCCATCCTGTTCATATATCCCCATCCTGTTCATATACCCCCTATCCATCCTGCTCATATACCTCCATCCTGTTCATATACCTCCATCCTGTTCATATACCCCCATCCTGCTCATATACCCCCATCCTGCTCATATACTCCCATCCTGTTCATATACCCCCATCCTGTTCATATACCCCCATCCTGTTCATATACCCCCCATCCATCCTGCTCATATACTCCCATCCTGCTATAGGCCCCCATTCTGCTCATATACCATCCTGGTATATGGCCTGTATCCTATAGCACAGAGAAAAAAAATAAACGTTTATACTCACCTGTTCCTCACTCCCTGCAGCCGATCATCTTCCTCTCAGCGGCAATGACCTGTGTGTGTGGAGCCGTTCCCCTGCAGCACGCGATGTCTTCCTGTCTGTGCCGATCAGCTGACCAGCACAGATCAGCTGACCGGCACAGACAGGAAGACATCGCGTGCTGCAGGGGGCGGCTCCACACACGGGGACGGGTGAGTGCACTGATTCACTGCACCGTGCGCTGTTGATGACGCGCGGGGAGCAGTGAATACAGCCGCACGTGATCACTCCAGGCTGTAGTTGCCAGCGGTGATCACGGCCGGCTCTTTACTATGAGCGCATCCCCGCTCGTCCTCCCGCCCACCTGTCAGTGCCGGCTTCAGCGCTGAGAGATGGGCGGGAGGATGGGCGTGCATATGTAATGAGCGGGCCCACGTGGTCACGGCAGGCGCTGCTGCTGCCTGCTCGTGCCCCCGTTGACCCGCTCCACCGCAGCACCCTCGTTCCCGGCCACAGCCCTATAGTCAGACCATAAGACGCACCCCCAACTTTCCCCCAACATTTGGGGGAAAAAAAGTGCGTCTTATGGTCCGAAAAATACGGTACCTGTCCCTGGTCATCTAAGGGTATATGCACTCTAGGCGTTTTTTTCACGCTGCGTTTTTATGTGCGTTTTTGTCTCAAAAAACGCACCCGCGGCTAAAAAACGCGATAAAAACGCATGCGTTTTTACCGCGATTTGGTGCGTTTTTTGCTGCATTTTTGCTCACTGCGTTTTTAATCAGTGCACAATGCCATTAAAGATTGTTGATGAAAAAAAAAAAGGTCTAATGTCATTTCCTTCTTCAAAATGTTCATTGTATGCAGGAGAGCAGACAGCTGCAGAACTAGTGTATGCAGGAGAGCAGACAGCAGCTGCAGAACTACAAGGCTCAGCATCCTCCATCCAGGACTGAATGCATGAGTTTTTTGCCCCCCAAAAATTGACGTGGGCTTCGCCATATTTTTGTATGCTAGCCGGGTACAGCAGGCAGGTACAGGCTGCCCCCAACCCCAGCTGCCTATTTGTACCCGGCTGGGAATCAAAAATATAGGGAAGCCCTTTTTTTATATTTCATGAATTTCATGAAATAATTTAAACAAAAAATGACGTGGGCTTCGCCCAATTTTTGAGTCCAGCCAGGTACAACTAGACAGCTGGGGATTGGAATCCACAGTGCAGGGTGCCCATGCTTTCTGGGCACCCCCGCTGTGAATTGCAGTCCCGCAGCCACCCCAGAAAATGGCGCTTTCATAGAAGCGCCATCTTCTGGCGCTGTATCCAACTCTACCAGCTGCCCTGATGCCGGGTGGCTCGCTGGGTAATAATGGAGTTAGAGCTAGCTGTATATTATCAGCTGGCCCTAAGCCCGAAATTCATGGTGTCACGCCAATATTAGACATGGCCACCATGAATTTCTAGTAATGATAAAAAAAAACACAACACACAGAAAAATATTTTTATTAGAAATAAAACACAACACAATTAGTGACTCCATCTTTATTGAAATAAAGAACCCCCCTCCGCAGTAATCCTGGGTCAGGGTCCCGCGCCGTCCAATCCGGATCCAATATCATCTGATCGGTTTGCTGGAAGGCAAAGCGATCAGATGATGTGTCAGGTTCTAGGGGCTGAAGCACATCATACATCAGCTGATTGTATAAAAGCAGATTATACAATCAGCTGATGCATCGGTGCAAAAAAAAAAAAAAAATACTCACGTCTGTGCTGATTACCGGCAGCTCCTGGGGCGATCGGATAATCCTGTCCCATCGCTGCAGCAGCTGCCGGTAATCAGCTGATGAAGTCTCCTGACAGCAGGATCAGCTGATAGCCGGCCAGGCGCGAAAAAGCCAGCGACACCGCGAGAATTACGATCAGCTGATGCGTCAGGTGACTGCATCAGGTGATCCACCGCCAGGTCCTGCAAGCTTCGTACGTGCCCCGGGGAGACTGCACACAGCCAGAGCGGCGGGACCGGGACAGGAACGGGCATGGCACCGGGACCCTGCAGACAGGTGAGTATATATGACATTTTTTTTTCTACTGTTCACTTTTGTTTTCGCCGCTGCCTCCACCTCCCGCCCAGACATGGCGCCGCACGGAGCTGACATGGCACCGGGCGGGTTGTGGAAGCAGCGGTGACGGTACCGCTGTACTTCCTGTAAACGTCACTATACTGCCCACCCCTTGCGTTTATAGCTGCGTTTTTAGTCATAGAAACGCAGCTATATGCGTTTTTCATTGCGTTGTTGAACATCTCATTGAACTCAATGGGTGAAAAACGCAGTGAAAAACGCAGAAATAATTGACATGCTGCATTTTTGTGGTCACCACAAAAACGCAGCTACAAAAAAACGCTGTGTGCGGACAGCACTTCTGAAAACCCATAGACATTGCTGGGGAAGCAATGTCACTGCGTTTTCAGCACAAAAACGCGGTGAAAAACGCCGCTAAAAACGCAGCAAAAACGCCTAGTGCGCACAAGGCCTAAGACCTCTACTGCATGTTTGCTGTGACTTGCGGGATGTCTCCAGAGTTTGTCTGCCACCTGATGGTGATCTTCAGGATGTCTCCCATTTGCCTGTGGCTTCAAGTTCTTCAGCTATCTACCTGGCTGCAGTTTTCAGTATCACACAACCTACCTGCAGTCACCAGGACGTCTCCTGGATGTCTGTGGCTTCCATTCCACAGCTACATACCTGCCTTCAGTTTCCAGTATTATAACTGTCTGTAGTCTCTAGGATATCTTGTGCCTGCCTACGGTTTCCAGTATCTCAACTGTCTGCCTTCGGTCTCCAGTCACTCTACTGTCTTTGCTCTGCATCCTTCACTGACACCTGTATGACCTTGGGCTGGAAAGATCTACCTCTTAGTGAAAGCCTAACATCAAAACTGAAATTTTGATGATGAATACCTTATATTAATCTGTCCTAAGCTTGGCCTTATGTAGTCACACACAGCATGATGTGCATTAATGATGTTAATGAGGTAGATTGCACATCCACATCTTCCCACATGTGACCATGTGATGCCCATCACTGGTTTAAATGTAGGAAAGGAGTGCTAAAAGGTACAAACCAAAATATTATGCTGAAGGTGTAAAAGAACTAAAAAGATGGCAGCCAAATAAACTTCCTCCTGGCATTATAAACCTAATGGAAGCCTCCAATCACTTGACCAAAGGGGTGATAGATGTGTGCAGGTATCTCAGAACAGTAGAACCACGTACCACAACTCCAGAGTCTGCTACTGTACATCTTCCTGAAGGTCTTTTGCAGTCATGCGGTGCTTCTGATTTTCCTTTCTAGCAAGCCTATGAGCAGCTCTCACAGAAACTTTGCTTGGTCTTCCAGACCTTATCTTCATCTCCACTGTTCCTGGTAACTGCCATTTCTTAATTACACTTCAAATTGAAGAAAGCAAATCAAAAAAGTCCGTAGAGCCTCTGTTAGGAGTCTCAACACAGAAACTAGCCAGATATCCCTCCGGGAAGGACCTAGCCAAGGAGTGGCTCTTTTTAGGAGACAACCATAACCACCATATTAACCCTAGAACGCATACCTGGGGCCTCACAGGCCTGCTAGGTCATTTGTTTTCTATGGTAGATTGAATTGCTTGCGCATTCTAGGGTTAAGTGGCCCTTTTAGTCAATATCCAACTCTTTGACAAGATTAAAGATATGACAAGGGAAATACCAAGGCCAGGTATCCATCCACAGACAGCTGTTTCGGGGTATTGCCCCTCATCAGTGTGGAGTAGGATTCTGGCCAGGTGGGAGCAATGCCTAGTAGACCTTATCTTCATGTCCAATGTTCCTGGTAACTGCCATTTCTTAATTACACTTCAAATTGAAGAAAGGGCAACTTAAAGATGCTTTGCTATCTTCTTATAACCTTCTCCTGCTTTGTGCTCCTCCACCATTTTCATTTTCAGAGTGCTAGGCAGTTGCTTAGAAGAACTCATGGCTGCTGTTTTTTGGAACAAGATTAGAGGAGGCTGGATTTTTATAAAGGTGTGAAATATGCATCACCTGGCCTTTCCTAATCATTATAGGGAAAAAGCCATAACCCACAATCTATTTGATGGCTGAAACCTTGGTCAAAGTTATCTGAAAGCACAAATATTAAAGGGCAATTTTCCTTTTTGTAATTTTTTAAAATGTAAAAGATATATAGCCTAAAATACAAAGGAAATGTGTATTTTTTAACTTTTTAACTTTATGCCTTTTAGAGATCATTTCATATTCAACTTGCTTAATTGTTCACAATAACAGCAATTTTGACCAGGGGTGCGCACAATTTGAATGTCACTGTACCAGTAAAATGAGGGCTTCTCTGCAAGATAAGTAAAGATCATACAGTGTCCTTGCGGTAGGGTCCCTGGTATGAATAAGTCAGTGCCCGAAGACCTGTAATACACTCCCGATACCCAGAAGCTAAAGGGGTTTTGGAAAACCAAAAGAGGAAAACCCCTGTTCCCCTGCTGGTTTGCTTAAAGAAAAAAAAATGAATTTAGTCATCCAGTATATGGTGTTTACTGGTTAAGTTATCCAGGCTATGGTGTCCAGTAGAGTAGTCTATATACACACACCACTCATAAATAATGTCTACTAAGCTATTTGTACTTCATTCCCTAATACATAGAACATAGTGGTAAGTGATTGCTTTAAGGTTACCTCTAAACAAGGTTGTCTTCTGCTAGAACTTAAAGGCCCCGTTACACGCAACGACGTATCTAACGATATATCGCCGGGGTCACGGATTCCGTGACGCACATCCGGCATCGTTAGCGACGTCGCTGCGTGTGACACCAACAAGTGGCCGTTAACGTTGTAAAATACTCACCAAATCGTCTATCGTTGACACGTTCGTTTTCAAAAAATTGTTGATTGTTGAGGACGCAGGTTGTTTGTCATTCCTGTGGCAGCACACATCGCTATGTGTGACATCTCGGGAACGATGAACTACAGCTTACCAGTGGCCGCCGGCAATGAGGAAGGAAGGAGGTGGGCGGGATGTTACGGCCGCTCATCTCCGCCCTTCCGCTTCTATTGGGCGGCCGGTTAGTGACGCCGCTGTGACGCTGCACGAACCGCCCCCTTAGAAAGGAGGCGGTTCGCCGGCCACAGCAATGCAGCCAAGCAGGTAAGTCCGCGTGATGGCTCCTAACGATAAAGTGCGCCACGGGCAGCGATTTGCCCGTGACGCACAAATGAGAGGGCCGGGTACGCTCGCTAGCGATATCGCTGCGTGTAAAGCCCCCTTAAGAGTCTATTATTGTGCCAGATGCCTGGCCCCTGCAATCACCCTTGATCCTCTGATGGGTCAGTCCACCTTTGTCTGGGGATATGATTTCTCACACTTGAGCCTTATAAATTTTACTTCTTAAATGTCAACTCCAGGTTCTACACACATCTGATATGATAAAAAAAAATGACTCTCCTAGGAGTCATGATGGCACACAGTGCTTATTCTGCGCAGTATAACTTGCACATATGTGACATAGATAGTAAATGATAATCTGTTAAATCCTCTTTATATTTATATCCACAAGACTGTAATAAATTCAGACGTTCGCCATTTGTCTACGTTGTGCTCCAAGTATAAAATGATGATTAGTCATTTTGTAAATAGTTGCACATTTTTAAGTCTTATTAGTAAAAATATGCCATAAGTATAAACAGTAAAGAACAGTATGAAATGGCAAATAACTACAATAAGCAGCAAATGGCTGGATAAATCCAAAGACATAAGAAAGTTTAATATGTATAAGACATAAGAGATAAACGATTTTTGGAATTATTAATATATCAGCTTGATCGAATTTTTACAAAAAATTAGATTAGCAGGGAATCAATTTGTGGCAAATTGCAAGTCTCCAAATGCCCCCAAAACACATGTAAAACACTCTGAGGTCTCCTAGTATTGTTCACTTTTCAAGCTATTTAATGAAAACAGGTCTTTAGTAATGTCAAAGTGATCACAATATTTTATATGGCTATGGGTAATTGGAAGGTAGCTGTTTTTCACTGCTGTCCTGTTACACACACTTTGTGTAATGTTTATTCGGTGTTGTATGACTATATCGCTATGGCTAAGGTGTAAGCTGTGCTGTTCTTGCACTATCTGGACTCACTACTTAATATCTGCTGCATTTTTTGCCTTTACATTTATACTGGCTGTCATGATTCATGCACGGCTCTGTCGTTCCTGAGCCGGTGCATGTATCCTGCCTCTGGGAGTGGCCTGTTTGGTCTGGCCTCGTTCCGGGGGTCACGCCGCCATATCTTGGTCCTACTGCTTCCGGGACAGTGATATTTCTGGCTTGGATACGTGGTCTTTTCCTGTGAGAAGTACTCTGTTTTGTATCCTGCTACCCGGTACCGTTCATTCTGACCTCTGGCCCTTCTGGCCGACCTGACCTCCGTCCCTCCTGCCACACCTGACCTCCATCCCTCTTGTCCTGTCTGACCTCTGTTCCTGCTGCCTGTTTTGTCCTCTGTCTGTCCTGCCTGACCTTCCCTCTGTACCTCCATGTCCTCCAGATTCCAGTCCTGCTCTGTGTCCTCCACCCGCACACCCGTGTTCAATTGTTCACCCGGCATCCAACCTCGGCTCTGTTTCTTGACTTTGGCTTGTTTCCTCCCTGGTACAGATGTGACATCCTGGCATTGACCCTTTCAGTTTGACTATCCCTACGGTGTGTTCACTATAATCCTTTCATGGCCCCCATAAAGAATGATGCTAACAAATGTGCCCCCAAACACAGTAAGAAACCCGTACAGTTAATTTTTTCCACAGTACTCTTCATACTCACAGTATGATGACCTTACAGAACCCTCTGCAAAGTATGATACCCCTAGTGACCCCAACACATTATAATGGTCTCTGTAGTCCCCCACAAACAGTATTCTGGCCCCCATTGTCCCCCACACATAGTTTGATGACACCAACGCAGCCCTCCACACAGTATAATCATATAGTGGCCCTCCATACAATATAGTTGCCCTGAAAAAGACCTACACACTGCATAATTGACTGCCCACATTATAATGGCCCCCACTAGCCTTCCAAAAAACATAGTGGCCCTCCCACAAAGCCCTCCACCTAGTAAAATAGCCCTAACACAACAAAAACCCAGAGTATAATGGCCTCACACATCCCTCCACACAGTATAATGGACCCCACAAAAAACTCTACACAGTATAATGACCCCTACACAACTCTCCATGCAGTATAATTGCCCCCACACAACCCTCCACACAGTATAATCAGCAAGATATGGAGGAGGAAACAGGTGATTGCTGAAGAGGCTCACTTGAAATGGTTGTGCAAAGCCAGACACAGCTCTGTAACAAGCATGGTTGAGACTGCAGCACAATGCCGATCCCATTCTAGGGATGAAGAGATGAGAGAATTAAGAAAAAAACTTTGGCGATGGAGAGGCGCTGTCACAAACTGGATCAGAAGAAAATTGGTTCATTTTAAAACAACGAGTTTCGAGAGTGACCTGCTTTCTTGATCAGGTACACAAAAAAGGGTAAAACAAACCACACATACATAGCCATTTGAACAGGTGGAGGCTGTCTGGCCAAATTGGCCCATATTTAACCCATTTGTAAACCAAGTGGAACCTTTATTTAAATATACAAACAATAAATCATGTATGAAAAATTGGCATCATCATTATTACAGGTACCTTTATCAATCCAAACCTTATTTATGTGTAGATACATCAATAGCGATTAGCTAAAATTATCACAAGATGTGTATTTGTATACCTGATGAAGAGATCAGCTCACTCTCGAAATGCGTTTTTTAAAATAAAGAAATTTTCTTCTGATCCAGTTCGTGACAGCGCTTCTCCATCGTCAACATTTTTTCCTAATTCTCTTGTCAATGTGTAGATGGTACAGTAAGCCATGGAACTTCATAAGTTTTCCCAAGCCAAGGTATAGCTTGAGAAGATTTGAGGGACACCAACAGAAAGAGGGTGGGATGAGGAGGTAGTGTGGAAGTGGGGGACACTAAAAATGCAGTTGGAAAGGTATGAGGAGATCCCGATGAGGGCAATGTCTTTGATGCCAAAGGAAGAGAGGATCTGTAGTAGGAGGGAGTGGTGGACAGTATCAAAGGCAGATGACAGGCCTAGAAAGAGGAGTATAGAAAATAGCCTGTTAGATTTGGCAATAAGTAAGCCATTAGTAATTTTGGTCAGGGCAGTTTCAGAGGAATGGTGTGGACAGAAGCCGGATTGTAGGTTGTCAAGGAGTGAGTTACATGAGAAGTTAGAGGAAAGTTCAGCATGGACATGCTGTTCAAGAAGTTTGGAAGCGGAAAGGAGTAGTGATATGGGATTATAGCTGGTAGTAGAGATTGCGTCAAGGTCCGGTTTCTTTAAGATAGGTATGATTGTGTTTAAAAGCAGAAGGGAAGGTACCAGAGGTTAACGATACGTTGAAGAGATGGGTTAAGGTTGGTTGGATGGGATTGGGTCATGTGCACAAGTGGTGAGGTGTAATTTGGAGAGTTGAAGAGCAAGCTCTCCTTCAGTGATGTTGAGGAGAAAAGTTATGGGAGGGAGGGTTGTGGTCTGTTAAACGGAGGCGTTGTGAAGGATGAGAAGGCAAAGACTTGCCTTGTTTGGGCAGTCTTATTTTTGAATTGTGCGGTACAGTCTTCTGCAGAGATGAGGGAGATTGGAGGGGGCAGTGGTGGGCGAAGTAGGGAGTTAAAAGTGTTTGTATATCTGAAACAATACCTGGGTTTTAAAGTAATCCTGTATAGCAGAGGTGAGGGATGACTGGAATGTGAAAATTGCTTTTTTGAATGTGGTGAAGTCACCTTGCGAGTGCATTTTCTTCCAGCACCGCTCAGCAACCACAAACACTTGCCAAAGCTTTTAGTGAGGTTGTTGTGCCAATGTTATCTATTGATTTGTTGCACTCTGCCATGCACGAGAGTGGCAACCAAGTCTATAGCTGATGCGAGCATGGCACTGTAGAATACGGTGGCGCTGTCTGTGTCGTTGAGTGAAGATATGGAGGACAGAGGTAAAATAGAGTCAGAGAATATTTGAATGTCTATGTGTGCAAGTTTTTGAGGGGTGTGCTTGTTGCAGGAGAAAGAGGGCAGGTGAGAAGGACAGGGATGAGAAAGTGAGTAGATGTTGGTCAGATGGTGGGATAAGGGAGGTTGTGAGGTTAGATAGGGAGCAGAAGCGGGTGAAAATAAGGTTTAATGTATGTCTGTCTGTGTGGGTAGCTATGGAGGACCACTGAGTAAGGTCAAAGGATGAAGCGAGGGACAGAAGTTTAGAGGTTGCTGAGTGATTGGTGTCAGCAGTAATGTTGAAGTCACCCATCATGATGGTGGCAATGTATGCAGAGATAAATTGTAGAAACCAGGCAGAGAATAGATCAATAAAAAGAGTGGCCGGGAGTCGGTATATGATGGCAACTTGGAGGTTGGAGGGAAAGTAGATACAGTCAGAAGAAGGGAGGATAAGGGAGGGTAGACATGGGATGGGTTGAAGCTGCAGTTGTTAGAAAGGAGAAATCCTACTCCTCCACCCTGTCTATTGCCAGGGCGAGGAGTGTGGGTGAGGTGAAGGGCACCATAACACAGCACAGCAGTGGAAGCCATGTTAGATGGTGTCAGCCATGTTTCAGTGAGGTCTAGGAAAGTTTGCTTGCGAGAGGTAAAAAGGTTGTGAATGACATGCAGTTTATTGCAGAAAGAATGTGAGTTCCAGAGTGCTCCAGAGAAAGGGAGTGTCAGAGTGGGTGGGCAAGGGAATGTGTTTTATGTTGGAAATATTGCAGTAGTTTATAGTATGTGAGGAGTCATAAGAGAAAGAATTAATGGGCAGTATCAGCTGTGAAAGTCCAAAATTGGGAGATATATCGCCATGATGGCCCCACAAATAGTCCTTCAAATTGTATATTTCCCCCAAGCAGACCTTCAAATAGTGAGATGGCCTCACAAATTGCCCTCCAAATAGTGTGATGTCCCCCCAAAAAGCCCTCCAAATAATATGATGGCCTCCAAGAAGCCCTCCAGATAATATAATGACCCCAAAAATTGCCCTTTAAATAGTATGATGGCCCCAATGTTTTAAGGCATTTTTATTTCTGCAATGTCAAAAGTTTACATACACTAAAAGTACTATGCTTTTAAACAATATGGGACAGCCCATATGATGATGTCATGTCTTTGGAAGATTCTGATAGGTTTATTGGCAACATGTGAGTCAATTGGTAATTGAAACAAACCTGTGGATGTATTTTAATGCACACCTGAAACACGTTGCTTCTTTGTGTAGCATCATGGGAAAATCAAAAGAAATCAGCCAAGATCTCAGGAAGAGAATTGTAGTCTTGCACAGATCGGTTTTATCCTTGGGTGCAATTTCCAGATATGCGAAGGTGCCTTGTTTATCTGTACAAACAATTATACGAAAGTACAAACAAGATGGAAATGTCCAGCCATCATACTGCTCAGGAAGGAGACAGGTTCTGTGTATCAGAGATGAATGTGCTTTGGTCAGATATGTGCATATCAACCCAAGAATAAAAGCAAAAGACCTTGGGAAGATGCTGGTGGAAGCTGGTAAGATTGTGTCATTATCCACAGTGAAATGAGTGCTGTATCACCATGGGCTGAAAGGACACTCTGCCAGGAAGAAGCCATTACTCCAAAAGAAACATAAAAAAGCCAGATTAATGTTTGCAAATACACACAGGAACAAAGACCTTAATTTTTGGAGACACGTCCTGTGGTGTGACGAAACTAAAATTGAACCGTTTGGCCATAATGACCATCATTACTTTTGGAGGAAAAAGAAAGAAGTTTTGAACCCTAAGAACATCATCCTAACTGTGAAACACGGGGATGGCAGCATCATGTTGTGGGGTTGTTTTGCTGCAGGAGGGACTGGTGCACTTCACAAATTAGATGACATCATGAGGAAAGAAGATTATGTGGCAATACTGAAGAAATATCTCAAGACATCAGTCAGGAGCTTAAAGCTTGGGCGGAAATGGGTCTTCTAAATGAACAATGACCTGAAGCATACTGCCAAACTGGTTACAAAGTGACTTAAGGATGACAAAGTCAATGTTTTGGAGTGGCCATCACAAAGAAAGATTTCTAGAAATCCCGTCCACTATGCTTGTACCGTACACTGCAGCGTTCTGGACGCAGCTGAAGTATGCTGCATCCAAAACACTGCAAATACTGATCGCGGGCATGCAGCCTAAAGCCTGCTTTACACCATACGATCCAGCATACAATATCGTATGCGATCGTACCCGCCCCCATCGTATGTGCGGCATGTTCAATTTGTTGAACGTGTCGCACAAACGAATAACCCCCCGTCACACGTACTTACCCGTCCATACGACCTCGATGTGGGCGGCGAACATCCACTTCCTGGAGTGGGAGGGATGTTCGGCGTCACATCGACGTCACGCGGCAGCCGGCCAATGGAAGCGGAGGGGCGGAGATGAGCGGGACGTAAAACATCCCGCCCACCTCCTTCCTTCCGCATTGCCGTCCGGGAGCCGCAGGACGCAGGTAAGATCTGTTCATTGTTATTGGAGTGTCACACACTGCGATGTGTGCTACCCCGGGTACGATGAACAACCTGACGTTCAATTTTTAGGAATTGAACAACGTGCATGCGATGAACGTTTTACCGTTCAATCGCACGTAGCTGTTACATGCTACAATGTAACTTACGATGTCGGATGTGCGTCACTTACGACGTGACCCCGCCGACACATCGTAAGATATATTGTAGCGTGTAAAACGCCCTTAAGGAATGATTTTTTGGAGGCTGAAGAAAATTATAAAGATTTTGACTGTAATTGTCATCATTTTACACTTTAGAGTGAATGCAGTAAATGCAGCTGATGTCTACATATCAGAATTATGGACTGTAGAGATGTATCACTTAGAATTATAACGATTTATTTTGGTTATCCAATGTGTCCCTAAAAAAACAATTTCCTGTCCGTATTTTTTGATAAGCTGCAGAGAAAAAATAACAAAAAGTTGTCAACCCTGATCATAAGTCAACATCGCTAAGATCCAGACCACGAAATCGTAAACATCAGTGGTCATCTTCAGATCATATTTTACATATTACAAAATTGGATATTATCATGACAAATCCAAAAATTGTGTGGGAATTAGTACAACTGTTCCGAACATAAAGGCCTTTTAATAATCTCTTATATGACTAATTTCGTTATTGGCCTGAGCGGCTGATGATATTAAACTTGAAAAAAACAGCTTTAAAGTTTACTGATTGGACAGAAAAATAATTAGAATTTTTGTCATATACTATAGCGCTAAACAACTAGTTGCAATAAAACAGATTACAGTATTGAGCTTATAATAGAACTTATATGATATGGACAACTAGAATATTATGAATAGCGCTGAAAAGAGACATACTGCAGAAGATAATTGGGAAACCAATGCCAAGGCACAGCTTAGAAGGAGCCTCAGTTTTCAGCGAGGATACTTACACAGTGCTATATAAAAATATAAGCCTCTAAATGTCAATGCCATCGGATCAGACTATGGATTTAGATACCAGTAAAACACTTTTTTTTTAATTCCACATTAAGTATAGATACACTAGAGATCAAAATTAGAGAACAACACACAATTTCCTGAATGTTGCGGTCGTTGTGTCGTCGTTAAATCCTAACATGAGGAAACTCGCTGTATTTTCTGCTTATTTCATAAATTGAATTTATTGTAGAGCACAAAATAAAAATGTAAATTAGATAAATGAAAAAGAACACTGATCACAATTAGAGAACACATTCAGATACCTGCAAGTTATTGGTGTTAATCTGGCCCCTACCTATTAACTTAATTATCTGACAAACCCTGTGTAACTGGCAGCCTAAGGCGGGCTTTGCAGGTTGCGTCATCGCAAGCCGATGCTGCGATGTCGCACGCGATAGTCCCCGCCCCCGTCGCAGGTACGATATCTTGTGAAAGCTGGCGTAGCGAAAATTATCACTACGCCAGCTTCACATGCACTCACCTGCCCTGCGACCGTCGCTCTGGCCGGCGACCCGCCTCCTTATTAAGGGGGCGGGTCTTGCGGCGTCACTGCTACGTCATACGGCAGGCGGCCAATCGGAGCGGAGGGGCGGAGATGAGTGGGATGTAAACATCCCGCCCACCTCCTTCCTTCCGCATATTCTACGGAAGCCGCGGTGACGCCGGTAGGAGATGTTCCTCGCTCCTGCGGCTTCACACACAACGATGTGTGCTGCCGCAGGAGCGAGGAACAACATCGGACCGTCATGTCAGCGTAATTATGGATTACGCCGACGCTGCACCGATGATACGATTACGACGCTTTTGCGCTCATTAATCGTATCATCGAGCCTTTACACACTACGATGTCGCATGCGATGCAGGAAGTACGTCATTTTCAATTTGACCCCACCGACATCGCACCTGCGATGTCGTAGTGTGCAAAGCCCGCCTAAGTTTCCAGTTTGCATTTTGCACTGACTTTGCAAAAATGGTGTGCCGTTCCAAAGTAACTGAAATCCTCCGGCAGCAGGTTGTCCAGATGAAGGCCAAAGGGGCGACCCTATCAGCCATAATAAGAGAAGTTGGTCGTTCCAAGTCTGTGATTCTCAGAATATTGCATCTTTACATCATAAACTCTTTCAAGTCCCCCAAGAAGGCTTGTCACCTTCAAAAGACAAATGCAGGAGAGGACAGGATAATGCAGAGAATCTCCATGGGAAATCGTTTCAGCACTGCAGCTGGAATTGCTCGCCAGTTCAGCAGTGAACAGGGTAAGGATCTGTCTCGTCATACAGTGTGATGACGTTTAAGAGCATTTGGATTGAAAGCCCACACTGCAGTGACCAAACCTCTCATTAGCAGAAAGAATCAAAAGGCTAGACTGAGGAGCATGTTGTGTGGACAGAGGAGAAGTGGTCTACAGTTCATTTTAGTGATGAAAGCAAGTTTAATTTATTTGGGTCTGATCGGAAACATTATGTTCATCGACAAAATGGGGAAATACTGAACCCAAAGTGTGTTAAGCAGTCAGTGAAAGGCGGTGGAGCAAGTGTCATGGTTTGGGGAATGTTTTCTGCTGGAGGAGTTGGACCTCTCATACAGCTACATGGCAGAGTGAATGCAAGTGTGGATCAAAACCCTTTTCAACAACACGTGGTTCCTTACTTGTGTTCATCACTCAGCCAACAATTTTCATGCAGGACAATGCTCCCTGTCACACAGCAAAATGGGTAAAGCAGTTCCTTGAAACAGAAGACATTGAAACAATGAATTGGCTGCCGAGTGTCCTGATCTAAATCCAATAGAAAATCTCTGTAAAATCCTTGGCGACAAAGTTATGGCCAAGAAACCCACAACAGTCAAAGAACTATGGAAGAGACTGGAAGAAGAGTGGACCAAAATCCCACCAGAGCAGTGTGAGAGACTAGTGATGTCCTGTGGCCAAAGATGTGCTGAAGTCATTCACAGCGACGGCCGGTGCACGTCCTACTGATCGGTGACTGCTGTTACCTGCAGACAATTTACTTATAATCTTTCTCTGTGCTACAGTCATTGCTGTTCTCTAATTATCATCATCACGTTTTGGTCAAAATAAAGGTTTTATGTTGATAAACGTTGGATCTTTGGTAAAACCCTGTTCTAGTGTCATGGTGTACCTGTCATGCCCACCAGGGCTGTGGGGGCACTTGGAACCGGGCCGGTTCTGTCTTGGGGAGATCACGGCGAAAGGGCATAAATCCGTGTCCTTGGCGGTGTTGTTTTAAAGGGGGTGAGGGGTTATTTACATGGGATAATGTCGTGACGCCACCTGTGGTATGCGGCAAGATTGGAGCGGGGTGCAGGGCTGAAGGCACAGACAATAACCGGGCAACACAGGAATGCAGTCACAAATTCTTTACTCACTCTTCATAGTTCCAGGTTATCACGACTAGTCAGAGGCTGCCCTCGGAATGCTGAGTCCTGCTGTGATTGGCTCCAGCCGATCCCCGAATAGTTAGGAGGCACAACACGGTACACCTTTCTGAGTTCCTTTTCTGGTCGTCTTTTTGCACTGGCCTCTCCCGCCTGCCCCGCGCCTCACACGCAGTGCCCCAAGCCGATGTCCGCAGATCCTTTTATGGGGTGGCTTTCCTGCCTTGTGCCTTTGTCCTATGTGGTCACCTTTTCACTGGATGTGTGTGGATATGGCCTAGGTACTTGAAGTAACCTCAGCCTCCGGTTTGCTAGCTGAGCCTTGTAGTTTTTCACTAGTTGAGGGGCCGGTCCCCTTGCGGCCAAGTGCCTCGACACCGGTATACCGGTTTTGGATCTGAGCCCACGGGTGTATGGCGCACTTCCTGTGGTTTTGAGACTCCTTCTTACCTGATCCTGGGATGAGCTAGTCCAGCTCCAGACCCCAGGACCTCTCTCTTCCGCGTCCACTTCCTGACTGACTAATGTTCTACAGTCCGCTACCACTAACTAAGCCCCACCTCCAAGCTGGTCACCAAAACCATGGCCTGATGGAGTGTCACTAAATTAAGAGTGTGTGTCTGTGTATGTGTGCAACGACTTGTGGCCTCCTCCTTACCCGGGAATGTGATACCACACCTCTGACTGAGGTGCAGTACCTCTATGGCGACTGGAGTCTCAGGGGCGCCACATACCACTTACAAAAAACCTTCACATGTTCATCAATGTAGATTACATTATTTCTGAAAAAAGCAAGTGACCATACATTGTTCTCTAATTATGATCTCTAGTGTACATACAAAACTAGATAATGGATTTTTTTTCCCACCTTCATAAACATATACTGTCGGATTCCAATTTAGCACTTTTGCAATTTAATGTTTATTAAAATTTGCAAGCATTCCCGAAATATTACCACTTTTCCTTCCTTCTGTTTATAGTTTGTTACCTAGGAGACCGACCACAGCTGCTGTCTGACTTGTAAGCACTGCGCTGAAGCTGGCTGGTATAAATGGGTAAAAGTGCGCTCCAGTGATCCCGACCACCTTTAGGCTATGTGCCCACGTGAGATTAAACCTGTGGATTTATCTGCGGAAAATCCGCGGATTTTCTGTATTTTCCAGATAAATCCGCAGGTTTCAACATGTACAGACACTCCCCATGTTATCCTATGGGACATGGGGAGTGCTGTGTCCATGCTGCGGATACGTGCGGCTGTGGAACATGCTGCGGATGTCCCGCAGCCGCACGTAATTGCATGTCAATTCTTTCTGCGGAATTCCCTGCGGAAATCTCGCCCCTCCACTATGGAGATAGGGCTGGGACTTCAGCAGGTAATCCGCATGAATGTCCGCAGGTTTCAGTCATTAACCACATTAACAATGTATAGAGTATATTTCTGTTTAACCCCTTCACGACTTTTGACAGATATATCCGTCATGGAGCGTGTGATGTTAAGCTCCGCCCCCTGCCGTGGGCAGGAAGCGGCGATCTGCGCACATATCAGCTGTTTTTAACAACTGACGTGTGCCTGCATGTTCCGAGTGGAATCGCATTCCACCCGGAACATTTAACCCCTTACAGCTTGCTGCCAAAGTCTGGCAGTGAGATGTATATGCGCGTGGCCATGATTTTCACTTACCGCACCCCCACCGGAAGTCACGTGCGTGATCACGTGACTTTCCATGGTTGCCATGGTAGCACAGGGTCATGTGATGACGCCTGTAGCTAACATGAGTCACTTCCTTTCAATGCCGGAATACAGCCGGCATTGAAAGTAAAACACCATATCTGCAGTTCTCAGCTCTGTAGTTGAGATCTGCAGATAGTGCAGAGCGATCGGATTGCTGATCGCTATAGCCCCCTAGGGGGACTAGTAAAATAAAAAAAAAAGTAAAAAAAAAAGTTTTAAGAAATAAAAAAAAAAACCTAAAAGTTCAAATCACCCCCCTTTCGCCCCATTGAAAATTAAAGGGTTAAAAAAATTAAAAATATACACATATTTGGTATTGCCGCGTTCAGAAACGCCCGATCTATCAAAATCTAAAATAAATTAATCTGATCAGTAAATGGCGTAGCGGCAAAAAAATTCCAAACGCCAAAATTACGTTTTTTTGTCGCCGCAAGTTTTGCGCAGAATGCAATAACAGGCGATCAAAACCCTAAGTAGTCCTAAGCTCCCTGATGTCCCTAGACGGATTCCTCACCTCGTTGGGCGATCACGTTCCTATCCCTGTCTTTCACTGAACACAACCCTGACTAGTGTGCAAGGCAGAGGGAACTCTAGTCCCGCTGTAGGTAAAGACACAGAAGGGATAAGAAAGACATGGGTAACAGAAACAGCAATAATACAAAGCACACCAAACTACAGAAAGGAGGAAAGGGAACGGACAAGAGACGAAAACTAAAATGGGATTAAAGGAAAGGAAAACACCACACAACTTCCACGCAGCAATCTCCTTATCCCAAAACAATATCTTGGTCCACAGCTCACAATTTCACTCCTGAGGTTAGCTATAGCAGAGCTATCACTGGCAACTCTATGAGCTGAGAGGGGAGTATTTGTAGCAGAAGTGAGAAGAAAATCAGAACAGCTGATCCTTGGCTTTTTATCCAAAGCTAGGAGACCAGACGGAGTACTTACCAATTGCAGAGCAAAACCAAGGGGCATATGCACAGCCAGCAGGTTTAACCAGCGCAAGTGTGCGTGTAGCCCTGTACTTAGATCCCTTGACACGTGAAATAAAAGGGACCACTCTTCATCATGGTACTCTCTAAACAGTAACCTTCCCTATATATCCTCTTGTATACACGAATAGCTCAACCATCCTAACTACCCTGTGTTCTGCACCAAATGTCATCACAAAGTTCACACGTGAAGAGCGCACTAGGGAAACATCTCCCTGTAATCACTTCCCAAAAAAGAACTGTCCAAACCAATGGCTAAGTCTAATCTCTACCATAAGAAAACCGGCACCCGGCTAAAAAAAATAGTGCAATGTTGCCAAATAACGACATGCAAAACCACAGATATACTGACGTAAAATTCAACTAAAAGATAAAGTAAAAATATATCAACAAAAATGCACCCATAATTCAGGCATAAGATGACGACTACATTTGGTGTAATTTATTTCCAAATATATACAAGATATCATAATGAATGTGCCACTAACCTAAATTGCCATCAAATTGCAATGTATAAAGTGAAAAAGAAAAAAAAAGGAATAGAAAAAACGATTTTAATAATACAAAGCAGAAGATCACTATCTAATTATACACATTCATAGTCCGAAAATTGGGATTCTTGAAACTATTCCTGACATATGGGAAGAGAACGGAAGCAGCTGGTCATTAAGGGCTTCTCAAGTCTCTCTAATAAAGCTCTTGGACAGTATGAAAAAAATAAAACATTCACTTGACTAAATCGAAAATTAATCCATTCTTGGATTTTTAAAAACAGTCCAATTTATGTTATAACAAAAAAAAGAATGAAAAAATAACATTTCCGAATGGCAGGTGGCACAATATGAAAAATGTAAAAATATCCAACCTAGTTACAAAAAGCCTTGAAGGGTTTCTTCAGAATTAGGAAAACAAGGCTTCCTCATTCCCGCGCCACTCTTGTCTGCAGGTTGTGATTGGTAGTGCAGCTCCACACTAATCACTTCAATGGAGCGAAGATGCAATATTAGATACAACCGGTAGACAGAGGTGGCGCTGCATTGGAGGAAAGGAGTCGTGTTCTTCCAATCTTGTAAAATCAACACAAAAAGTATGACCAAACACCCAATTGCTGAAAAGTGAATTCTTTATTGAAACAGGGTCAGTGAGGAGCGGCACAGTTACAAGTGAGAACACGGGCAACCGGGATGACCGGAAAAATAAGGGGTAAATTACCCACCATTGGCACTCCAAGTGATAAGGCAACCATATGCATTTCATACATAGATAATTGTAATATACTAGTATATGCAAGTACCCAAGGCACCAGGGAATGACTCCAACCAGGAAAAGAATAATTAGTTAGGCACCGAAGAAGGAAAAAGAGAGGCCTAGAGAATTGTCTCAAATATTGGCCAGGGCAATAATTTTTGCCCTTAATAGGGTCCATAAATAAAGGACTCAAGCTAAAGGACTTAATCATTAGAAAGCCATACTAAAGATAAAACACCATTAATCAGCCTGAAACTGACGTGTATACCGTCAAAGATGACTGAAGAGAGTAATTGATGGTGCTACTATACCTGGGGAGAGTGGCCAGAGACCCACGTGAAGCCCGCATCCACCCGACGGCCGTTTCGGCTATCAAAGCCTTCGTCAGCTGTGCTGCTCCTCACTGACCCTGTTTCAGTAAAGAATTCACTTTTCAGCAATTGGGTGTTTGGTCGTACTTTTTCGTGTGTGTTGATCTAATAATCAGCGACTTGCCTGTGTCCTATTATAGTTCTTATGGCACCATGATTTCTAATTATAATCTCTTATGCATATCAACCTGGCAATCATGGTGAGGTTGTGGCGTGTGTTTATCAATCTTTTAAAATGCCTTGGCAATATCCTCTGCACATGAATGGTGGAAGAGCAGCTTGCGTGCATGGAGCAGATGATTACAGGTTGAAGTCCCCGATGGGACTAATAAAAAATTTATTAAGTATAAAAAAATGAAAAAATATGAGTCACCGACTTCAAAAAATGTAATGTAATAGATAGATAATATAGAAAAAATATATACAGGTGCATCTCGGTAAATTAGAATATCCTCAAAAAGTTAATTTATTTCAGTTATTCAATACAAAAAGGGGAATACATATTTTATATAGAGTCATTACACACAGAGGGATCTATTCCTATATATTATATAGATTCATTACACACAGAGGGATCTATTTCTATATATGATATAGAGTCATTACACACAGAGGGATCTATTTCTATATATTATATAGAGTCATTACCCACAGAGGGATCTATTCCTATATATTATATAGTCATTACATACAGAGGGATATATTCCTATATATTATATAGAATCATTACACACAGAGGGATCTATTCCTATATATTATATAGAGTCATTACACACAGAGGGATCTATTTCTATATATTATATAGAGTCATTACACACAAAGGGATCTATTTCTATATATTATATAGAGTCATTACACACAGTGGGATCTATTTCACGTGTTTATTTCTATTAATGTTGATGATTATGGCGTACAGCCAATGAAAACCCAAAAGTCATTATCTCAGAAAATTATAATAATTACCACAAAACACCTGCAAATGATTCTCAAGCATTTAAAATGGTCCCTTAGTCTTTTTCAGTAGGCTACATAATCATGGGGAAGACTGCTGACTTGACAGATGTTCAGAAGGCAGTCATTGACACACTTCACAAGGAGGGTAAGCCAAAAAAGGTCATTGCTAATGAAGCTGGCTGTTCACAGAGTGCTGTATCCAAGCATATTAATGGAAAGTTGAGTGGAAGGAAAAAGTGTGGTAGAAAAAGGAGCACAAGCAACCGGGATAACTGCAGCCTTGATAGGATTGTTAAGAGAAGGCCATTCAAAAATTTGGGGAAGATTCACAAGGAGTGGACGCTGCTGGAGTCAGTGCTTCAAGAGCCACCACACACAGACGTATCCAGGACATGGGCTACAAGTGTCACATTTCTTGTGTAAAGCCGCTCACGACCAATAGACAACACCAGAAGCGTCTTACCTGGGCCAAGGAGAAAAAGAACTGGACTGTTCTCAGTGTCCAAGGTGTTGTTTTCAGATGAAAGAAAATTTTGCATTTCATTTGGAGTTTTTCTCTGATAAAGCCTACACAGCAAGTGCAAGGTCTATACAGAAATACAAAGAGGGACTGCAAGACACCATGGAAGACAGAAGAAAGAAAATAACAAAAAACAATATAAAAGCCCAGAGTATCAAAAATTAGTAATTTTTATTTATTCAAAAATAAAATGACAGATGCTTAAAATTTTATATATATATATATATATATATATATGTATATATATATATACATGTGTGTGTGTGTATATATATATATATATATATATATATATATATATATACACACACACACACTGTGTGTGTGTGTATATATCTATATATGTATGTATATATATATATATATATATATATATATATATATAAATAACGTCTCTATACAGTATGGATGTATAAAAATTGGCACTATAGGATAATATTAAGGTGCATATGTAACTGATAATCATAATATATGCCAAGACTAATAATAAAAGGCACTATCTTAAGGTATCTATCCTGCACATCCTATAACCTGTCTACAGGTCCACACTAACCAGAATCAGTAATACTATATACAAGTGCGGAGCAATCTATTAGCTGTAGTTCATAGGTGACTTACTGGATAGATTCAGCAGCTGGAAATTACACCCAAGGGTGAATCAGACTTGTGCAAGTCCACAATTCTCTTCCTGAGATCTTGGCTGATTTCTTTTGACTTTCCCATAATGCTACACAAAGAAGCAGTGTGTTTCAGGTGAGCAGTAAAATACATCCACAGGTGTCTGTAATTAACTCAGATGTTGCCAATAAACCTATCAGAAGCTTCCAAAGACATGACATCATCATATGGGCTTTTACACGCTACGATTTATCTGACGATATGTCATCGGGGTCACGGTTTTCGTGACGCACGTCCGTCGTCGTTGCGTGAGACACCTACGAGCGACTCCGAACGATCTTAAAAATAGCGAAGATCGTTGACACGTCATTTATTTTCAAAATATTGTTTGTCGTTTCGAACGCAGCAGACATATTGCTACGTTTCACACCCTGCCAACGACGAACAACATCGTTAATGCGGCCATCATCGGCGACGCGGGCGTGTCGTTACGAGCAATGCTCCACGCCTCCTCCGCTCTGATTGGTGGTACCAACTGCGTTCTGATTTGGCAGGCATGGTTGATAAGGCGGACACAAATTGTAGGAGATTCTGAGAGTATGGAAGTTGGGGCGTGGAGAGGGCGAGGCAATCACACGCCAGGGTGTATGCTATGGACAATTATACGCCTCTGTTGTTGCCGGAATCGTTGGGAGGAATGCTGTGTGACGGTGTCCACACGTCCGCCTTGGTCAAACAATATATCGCTGAATGATGTAGCGTCGTTTGTGAGATGTGTACGTGTGACCGCTACAAAACAACCTATGAGCGATCTCGGCAAATCGTAGCAACAATCTGGGCGTGTCACATCGCTAACGAGATCGTTGTGTGTAAAGCGGCCTTTAGTGTATGAAAACTTTTGACTTTACAGAAATTAATAAAACTACCTTAAAACATTCTCTCTCTCATTATTCTGGAATTTGGCAAATATAATTAATTTTGGTTCCTAATTGACCATGAATGGGAAAGGTTTATTCTGATTTCATGTGAGATCGTGAGAAAAACCTGCAGATGTGTCTTGTTCGAGAGTGGATGTGAACTTCTGGTTTCAACTGTATAACCTTTCCTTTTGTCCTTTCCCTCGGTTGAACTTGATGGACACTCATCTTTTCTCAACCATATTAACTATGTGACTATGTGGCAGTGTCTGTGTGTAGACAGATTTACGAGAACATCCCATGGTTTTATGTAAAACATGATAATGACTTTCTTTTGCATTTCTTGTGCTTTTAAGCCTTACATTTCCTATTTAGCCATATAACCTTTCACTTACTGGATATACGTAGTTCACCACTATCTCTATGCCAATTCATTGGAAAATAATGCAAACCTCCTTACAGGAAAAAAAAGAGTTCACGAAATATGTTTTATAAAGAACAGGTTACAATGAAGAAGTAAAAGATAACAGCATTCATTGTACTGGGATTTTGTAGAGCCCACGGAAGAAGGACCCTCGGAGAGCTGCAAATTACACCTAACCTTTTAAAATAGTTTGCTGTCTGCCATCAAGGCCATGCCGGCTGCTTATACCACCTCTTAAGAAGAAGGAATGTTCCCTGTGAAATGCAGCAATGCTTCACGTTCTGCACAAAATGATATTAAATAAAAGGCTTCATAGTAAAGACATCTGCATTGTGGCGCGCAACAAATACGTGTCTACTTTATTACATCCAATGATGGCTCTGAATAAAAGCTTTATTCTGCTATTCAGCACATTGTGAATTTACATTCCTTCTTTGTATTCCCACATATACGTGGGCACAATGGCTGAATGAAGTTCATTACATCAGGTTGGTTGGGTGTTCATTTTTTGAGGGTTTTATGTTCATTTTGGCCAGTGCTTTGTTGTAGGGTTCTTCAAAATTGCTATAATATGGGCACAATTAGGAGTCCACATTATGATTGCAATAACTCATACCCGCCATCTCTGGAGACCAGGAAAGATGGACAGCTAGCGCTACGCAAGCAGCATGTTCTGGCAATTCCTTTTTACAGCTTAGCCAATCTCCTAAATGCCACGTAGTCCTTTTCGTGTGCCCACACAGAAATAGTGCTGTTAATGATGCCACTTGGTGTTCTCACTCACTTTAATACTCCTTGAATGATGCTCCAACAGTGCCCCTCCAACATAGTATGATACCCTCCAATCCCTCCATGTAATGATGTCCCCAACACAGTATGAAGCCCCATAGTGTTCTCCAAAACAATGATGAACCACACAAAGTGTAACACCCCCACATTGTTATCCAAAACAATGATTAACCCCACAAAATGTGACACCCACACAGTATCCTCCAAAACAATGATGAACTACACAATGTGTGACACCCACACAGTGTCCTCCAGAACAATGATGAACCACACAAAGTGTGACACCCCCACATTGTCCTCCAAAACAATGATGAACCACACAAATGTGTGACACCCCCACAGTGTCCTTCAAAACAATGATGAACCACACAAAATGTGACACCCCACAGTATCCTCCAAAACAATGATGAACTACACAATGTGTGACACCCACACAGTGTCCTTCAGAACAATGATTAACCACACAAAGTGTGACACCCCCACATTGTCCTTCAAAACTATGATGAACTACACAAAGTGTGACACCCACACAGTGTCCTCCAGAACAATGATTAACCGCACAAAGTGTGACACCCTCACAGTGTCCTCCAAAACAATGATGAACTACACAAAGTGTGACACCCACACAGTGTCCTCCAGAACAATGATTAACCACACAAAGTGTGACACCCACACAGTGTCCTCCAAAACAATGATGAACTACACAAAGTGTGACACCCACACAGTGTCCTCCAAAACAATGATGCCCCCCTAACCACAAAATATACCTCCACAGTGTCCTTCAAAACATAGATACCCCAGAAAAAAAAGTATAATACCCCCAGTCTTCTGGCACACAGAATGATATCCCACACTGCTTTAGCACAGTATGATGTCCACACAAACAATAATGATCAACCCACAATATGACGCGAAAAGAAAAAAAAAATGTTTTGGGGACTCCTGAAATCAACTACACAAAGTGTGACACCCACACAGTATCCTCCAAAACAACGATGAACTACACAAAGTGTGACACACCCACAGTATTCTCCAAAGCAATGATGAACCACACAAAGTGTGACACCCCCATAGTGTCCTCCAAAACAATGATGAATCACACAAATTGTGACACCCCCACAGTGTCCTCCAAAACGATAATGACCCACACTGAGTGTGACACCCCCACAGTGTCCTCCAAAACAATGATGCCCCCCTACCCACAATTGTTCCTTTGATGTCCTGATGAAGGAGTTGGATGTCACTGAAACGCGTCGACCTGTAGGAATAATAAAGGAATTATATTAATATCAAACTGAGTATTAGGGCGGCTTATACCCGATTTCTTCTTCTATTGGATTATACCTCGGGGCCACAGCTGACACTATCATTGCATGTGCTTCATAGGGGTTGTGACTGCACAACCTGAAAAGGTGAGTGTACCTTTTTTCTTGCCTTTTTATTTCCCTACCGGGTAAGACCCTATTGAACTTCTCTATTCCACAGTATTATTACCTGTATACAGGCTATGTAACACTCTGCACATTTTTGGGTACAGAGAATGAGGAGAGCATCAAATAGGGGATGTGGACGTGGCCATGGTGCTGCTGGTGTTGGTGGTATAGTTGCAGCAGAAAGAGGACGTGGTCGATTTGTGACTGCTGTGCCCCTAAATGAAACACTTTGTTCTGATGTACGCAAGTGACAGGATGTTCTGTGTATTTTTATAGGTCTGGTACCACTGTATAAATGGTGAGGCCAAAACAAGTAGTCTGTTTTAGATTGGATGGCTGAGGGTGCCTCCAGGTCCTTGGCTTTGTCTTCCACCGGGTCCCCTCTTAATCATGGCTCCAGTTTCGACAAATAGAATAGAATTGTAGTCCTAATATATTATTCATAGCTGAAGTATTCAGGCATAGCTGCTGCTTTGAACAATAATTTTTTCAAAGTGAAGGCTATGGACTCCCAGGACACTCAGTCAACAGCATCAGAGAGGGGCTAAGACTGGTCGCAGACCACCAGCTTGATCTTAAATCCAACTGCAAGCTTTTTAACTGCAGCAGCTGTAGTGTACGCTGCTGGCACTGAAATTTTGGCCCTACGGGGGAACTGTGAAAACCAACTCTGTGGTGGCATTCTTACAATCTTGGCTCTGTGGGGGGAACGTTTAAATTTATAATTTAACTTAATTTACATCTTATTTTTTATTTTTTTTATAAATTTAACTTTTATTAACTTTATTAATAACACAGGAAACTCAGTATTGTACAGAAAAAATGCACAATGTCACAAGCATTGTATCGAGAAATTGTTAGCAGATCGAATCGTTAGACCTAAAATATGGGGAGATACAAAACTTAAGACTGTATCAACAACGATGAAGCTGTAACCGATTACTGTCGAAGGATCAACATAATACCTTTTTATACTATATAGCGAGGTCACCTTAGAGCAGTGAACAAAACCGGGGCCGTAACTCAAGTGTGAGTTGGCAGAATAGAAGATACTGAGTAAAACATGAACAAGAAAGAAGAAGAGAGAAAAGAAAGTCAGAGAAGAAAAAGGTGGGAGGGTTGGGGTCAAAAAGGGTAGGTGAATTTGTCAGGATGAGGGGGGAAGGTTCCAGACACTGACATAGTGCAAATTCAACCTGTCTCCAGCAGTGAAATGTAATCATCAGATCCCTTAAACTCTGTCCAGTTATACCAGGTTCTAACGAACCGGTCTTGAGAGTTGTGAATTATGGAAGTGAGGTCTTCGAGGAACATCGTCTCGTTTATCCTGGCGAAGCACATAGCCATCGTAGGAGGGTTATCTTTTTTCCACAAGTGAGGTATGCAAGCGTTGGCTGCCGTGATTAAGTGTCGTAACGAATTTTTGTACTTTTTCGTTGAGATGTCACAATGATGTAAAAGGACAAGGGCTGGATCCAGAGCGGTGGTCAAGCTAGTAACTGTATAAATGTTTGTACATTCTCCCAAAACCGGCAAGGCGCCTAAATGACCAAAAAATATGCATCAGACTACCCTCCTTCTCATCACATCTCCAACAGAGTGGGCTCACTTCTGGTAAGATTGAGTGCAGTCTAGTAGGAAATCTGTACCATCTGGTGAGAAACTTAAGGCCTCTTTCACACCTACGTACCTCCGGTAAGTGTTTGGCAGTTTTCTCACGTACCGGAGAGACGTACACACGTAGACCTATGTATTCCTATGGTTTTGGACACACGTAAGTATTTTCGCGCGGAACGTGTGTCCGTTCCGTACTTCCGTGTGTCCGTGTGTTTCTCACGGCAACATGTCCGTTTTCTCTCCAGCATCACGGGTGTCACACGGAATGCAAATGTGTCACACGTAATGCAAACGGACCACATGGATGTGTTCCGTGTGACACGCACCAAAGAAAAGACATCTGTCTGTGAGAAAAAAAACAAACCTTTACTCATCTTCTCCAGCGCTGCTGTCTCTGCCGTTGCTGTCACTTGCTGCCGACCGCCGTTCATTATGCTCATTGAATATTCACTTCACTGCGGCCAGAAGCAGCAGCAGCGGGGAGTCGGCAGGACCAGAGACCGAAGATCAGCACCACGGACAGCGACGCCAGGGACAGGTGAGTTGAAAGTTCACATTCTCCGTGTGTTATCACGGATAACACACGGAGAACACACTTGTGCCATACACACGGCACAACGAGGGCAATACGCACCTGTGACACGTCCGTGACAAATGTGCGTGATTTTCACGGACGTGTAAAAGAGGCCTAAAACTCACTAGAGGATCGATAGGTCAGAGAACATATCTTTTCCTATTGGGCCTCAGAAAACTGGATTTGAAGATTGTCCTCCCATTGTGATTGAAATTTGGTTTTAGTGTTCCCAGTGGCTGTATTAATAAGATTAGAAGACATAAAAAGGGTATGTCTAATGGGGCCCGTGCTTATACACTCTTTCTCAAAAGGTGTCATAGAGTCAGAAATATGGGATCTAGGAGGAAGGGATTTCAAGAAATGTGTCAATTGGTTGGCTCTCCATACATCGAGGGCACGGAGAGTTTGGGAGCTCATAAGTTGCTCCTTTGTTGGCCAGGCATTTCCACTACCGAAGTGTAGCACTCTGTAATAGCCCTCACTCATAACAGACCGGAAAATCCGGTCTTCCACACCCGGAGGAAAAAGTGGATTTCCAAGAATCGGAAACAATGATGATGATTGGGGGAGTATGTGTGATCTAATGACTGAATTATCACACAACCCAAAGTAGACCCGATTGTGGGGTGATCTCTTAGATGTTTTACTCTGCTGGAACCCACCCATGGAATGTCCGGTAAACAATTTACATCTTATTTAACCAGGATTGCTATGATGACAGAAATTATGAAAAATGGATGAGAAAAATGGATAGTGAAATACCTAATATGCATCAAAACCTATTCTCTAAAATCAATTTTATTAACTGTTATTCATTAAAAACCACCAAAATGTGAATATAAATTAGGGGGCACAGGAAAAGGTGAATACTGTCCCTGATTTGGATTCTCCCTCCTATAAGCAAGGGTCTGCACCCTAGTAACGATTTGACACCCCCACTCACTGTAGGCTGTCCCTGCCTTAACCTAGAATCCAGAAAAGGTGCAAGTGACTAGATAAAGTGAAAGATGCAAGAAATAAAATAAGGCAGCTATAGGGTAGTGAACAGAATTAACTTATCTTGCTAGATTATATTTAGCCATGCCCAATGCCTCCTGGGCTATGCTCGGTGCCTTGAAGCGTTTCCCAAATATAAGGTTCCTCAGGAGACTGGTGAGGGTATGCTTGGCAGGTAGTTTGGAGTAACTCAGATGAGCTGGTGTATAGTTCCCATATGGCGCTATGGCCGATGCGGAGGAGCACTGTCTAGGTAGACCAGCATGATAGGTCTACCCTGCCTATCATACCGGTCTACCTAGACAGTGCTCCTCCGCATCGGCCATAGCGCCATATGGGGACTATACACCAGATCATCTGAGTTATTCCAAACTACCTGCCAAGCATACCGTGACTAGCCTCCTGAGGAACCTTATACAGTGGAACCTCGGTTAATGAGTAACTCAGTTTGCGAGTACTTCGCTTAATGAGCAATGCTTGCTGTAAATTTGTAACTCAGTTTACGAGCAAGCTTTGCCATTCGAGCAAATACTCACCGCACACACTTCCGGTTCCGTACTTCCACCGCGCTCTAACTCGCTTTTGCAGTCCGCACAAACACACACAAACCCACACGCATACACACATATTATACTCACGGTCTCCCGGTTCTTGTAGTTCACTGCTACAGAATGTGTATCGGGTAACCATCGCGACGATGGAGGGAACCTACGCTTTCAGCCGCTACTCAAAGGCAGCGTGCTGACCAATCAGAGGCAAGCGAATCCTGCCTTTGACATCAGCGCTCTGGCAGCGGAAGTTCCGGCATCGGTCACGATGGTTAACCAATACACATCCTGTACCGGCGAACTACAAAAACCAGGAGGCCGGCGATGGAACGGAAGGTAAGGTGAGCATAATATATGTATGTGCGTGTGTGTTTCTGTGTGTTTGTGTGTGTTTGTGAATGTGTGGAATGGCACAAAAGGGGATCAGGATGGGACACTGAACAAGTTGTGGAACGAATTGTCTGCATTCCAATGATTTGCTATGGGAAATCTTGCTTTGGTAGACAAGTAACTTGGTTTAAAAGCACACTCCCATGACGGATTGTTATCGTTAACCAAGGTTCCACTGTATTTGGGGAAGAGCGTCGAGGCACTGGGCATAGCCCAAGAGGCATTGGGCATGGCTGATCTTACCCCCATTTTGATTCCTTTTGCAGCCCTCTAGCCCTTACTACAAAAATTGTACAGCCATTTACAGCACAGAAGTCAGGGTCCCCATTTACTTCTATGGGATTCTGGACAAGTACGGTTCAAGTTCGAAGACTGAACCAAACTTGTAACTAAAATTGCGTCCAAACCCGGCGAACCCAAACATCCCTATTTACTACTTTTAGGGTAACTTTTAGTAAATGATCCTTCAATACATTAGTTGCCCAGGCCAGGCTGTTGGGTCCATGACTTGTAGTATTTACATTCAGATTCGGTTTATTGCACATGAATCAGTGAATATATGACACAGGAAAAGTAAGAATGACTTTCTATCTTCACCCACCTTGTTCTTCCGGGACATGAAGGTACAGAGCCGCATATCCTGCTGGTGCATCAGACAAAGGAACATGAGACACGGGTCAGCACTTCATGCCAGGAAGTCGCCGGTCACCGCACGGCAGCAAACATCCTGCGAAGGTTTACAATTCCCTGATATCAAAACACAACTTTGACCTCCATGATGTCCTAAATACTTAACTGTGACTTCTGGAAGATGAACAAAAAAACACATTCAACCATGTTATATCTTTAAAATAAAAATACAGGTAATAAATACAGGTGTAGAGCAAATACCATATGTAATTTTATATGGCTGTGATTAGAGATGAGCAGATCGATCCACAGGGATTAACTTGCAAACTTGAACACATCGAGAGTTGATTCACTGCTCACAAAATAAAAACAAAAAACACTTTACTGCCACTATCTCCCACACTGCTGAAGTATCAGAGTGGTTAAGGTCATTTTGGATGTCCACACGGGTCTCCACATAATACCCTGCAGCTATGACATCTATAGGCTTACCACCCTTCTACAGTGGTCGTCAGTACCTGGGACATCACAGATCAGTGGTTCCCAGTGGAGCACAGATTGTACAGCTGAGTCATTTTTCATCTCCAGAGTCATTGGGTAAGTCTCTCTCGTCTATAGAGTGTAAGCTCTTAAGATCAGTAGGGTCCTCTCTCTCTCCTGTAGAGTAAAAGCTCTTAAGGTCAGCGGGTGTCCTCTCTCTTCTATAGAGTGTAAGCTATTATCGCCAGTGGGGTCCTCTCTGTCCCCTGTAAAGTATAAGTGTTGCGAGCAAGGGACAGACCACGGTAGGGGGGCTGCTCGAGACGCTCAGATCTGGGCGGTTGCTGTGGCTCGAGTGGCAGCCGGACCCGGGCTCACGCAGCTGTCCTTGGCCCGTACGTGAAAAGAAGGGGTTATTTATAGGGGAGAGTTTGTCATTGACGCCACCCGTGGGTTGTGGTGATTGTTGGTAACACCGCCACTGCCTTGGTATGGGGTGTCTGGGGCTGATGGAGTGGGGCAGCAGGATGGTATCCCCTCCACGGGTAAAGGAGGTGTTGCCCTGGGGCCCAGGTGTAGGTGGAGTGCTGGGACGCAGTCTGTAGGGATGGACCAGATGATACCGGTGTACTCACTGTTTTGAATAAAATCACACAGAGTCCAGATAGTAAACCAACTGCTGGAAACCGGTAGCCTCCGGAGAGGTGTGCTCGGGTCCCGCACACTGGTGGACAGGACAGGGACCCTTCCTCCTGCAGTTAAATTAGTGTCTCGTGTGTTGACTAGTCCGCATGAAACGGGGTAAGTCCGCTCCCGGTGACTTTTCTGTGGGAGCTGTGGCCCGTGAGAGCTGACCCTTGGGATTTTTGCAGGCACTTGCAGACAGCCTAACACCAGCGTTGGGCTTCCGTTTGGTCTATCTGGGCTGGTAGTGGGACAAGACTTGGAATCTTGTCCCCTGCTGGCTAATTGGAGAGGGGCTTGCAGCTGTCCTCACCCTAGGGTCCAGGTAACCCGACTGTGCACGGCCTCCGGACGGGATTCCCGCTGTCGGCAACGGCGGACTACAACCCTGCCCTGGTCCACTTAAGGTCTCCCGCGACCGGATCTCCGTCACCTGTGGCCCTGCTCTGCCATTTGCCACCTAGTTAGCTCAGGTAGTCCGGTAGTCCGGGAGCTACAACCCCCGACTACCACTTCACTCCTCTCACTTCCACTGTCTCCTCTCAACTCTCTTCTTGTTCAACTGTTGTTCCCTCCCCTTGACACCTCAGGACCCCTAGGTGGGCGTCACCATCTGCCTCGCCCCACCCACTGGTGTGTCCCTATTGTCCTGGGGGGTGACTAGGCTTTAGTGGCTGATGTATGTACCTGTGTGGGGTGGTGTTGGAGGGCCAAGGAGGAGGGAATCCTGCATCTGGAAGATGGATGCAGTCATCTGTGACACCCTGATTTTGTCAGGGCGTCACATAAGCTCTTATGGTCAGCGGAGTCCTCTCTCTTCCCTGTAGATTGTAAGCGCTTATGGTCAGCGGGGTACTCTTGTGCCGCCCCCGTGCCAGTAGCCGGGCTGCTCGGATGCGGATCCGCGGTGTGGCTCGAGGGATCTCCGGACCTAGGGTTATCGCAGACACTTCAAATAAAAATGGGAATGGGTTGCATGTGGAATTTCTATATTGTCCGTGATGCCACCCACGGCGTGTGGTAAGATGGGGTACCACCACTGCTATTAGCGAGCCCCCGGGGTGTTGGGATGGCAGCTAGTTGTTTTAACCCTCCGTGGGTAGGGGAGGATGCCCCGGGGCCCAGTGTTGCTGTGCTGAGGATGAGCCGGTGGGCCCGGTCGGACCGGGGGATATTAGTGTACTCACAGTCAAATAAATCACACAAGTCCAGCGGTAAACCAAGGTGCCAGTGGCCGGCCGCCACGGCCGGGTGTATTCTGGTCCATCACCCGGGGTGATGGTCTGTGTCACTTTCCTCTGCACTAATTTTGTTGTCTTTGAACTTCCCGATGTGGAACACGGGAGTCCGCTCCCAGAACTTCAGGTGGGAGCCTTGCCCATAGACGCTGACCCGTGGGATCTAAAGGGGCCCTGGCGGATGCCCTATCCCCCGCGGTGGGCTGCTGGTCTGCTCTTGTGGGACTTTGGGTGGGAAAGGACCTATAATCCTAACCTCAACTGGTGAATTAACAAAGCCGGTGGTTCCGGTCCTTGCTTCAGGGTCCAGGAACCCCCTCTGTGCACGGTTTCCGGGTCGGTTCTCCGGTGTCGGTAGCGGCGGGCTTCTACCCTGTCCCGGTCCACCTCGGATCTCCGGCAGACGTCTTCCCATCTCCTGACAGACACGGACCACCGTCTGCCACCTAGCCAGCACGTCGGGGCTCCAACCCAGACGCCTTTCCTCTCTGACTTCCACTCACTTGAACTTTACTTTCTCCTCTCCTCTCTCTGCACTCCACACTCTGCTCTCTTTTTCAGACTCCAAACAACACTGCTCTTTTTCCCGCCCCGGGTTCTCTAGACCCCTAAGTTTTTTCCTTCCGCCTGGTCCCGCCCACTGGTGTGCCTTTCCTAGCCTGGGGGGGTGACTAGGGTTTTGTTGGCTCAGTGTAACCCTGTGAGGGAAGGTGTTATGTGGGGGTCTATTTTGTGTGTGACCACCTGGCGGTGCCAGGGCGCACACTCTCTGTCCCCTGTAAAGTATAAATAAGCGCTTATGGTCAGTGGGGTTCTCTCAATTCTATAGAGTGTAAGTTATTATGGTCAGTGGGGTCCTCTCTGTGTCCTGTAAATGATAAGCTCTTATGGTCTGTGGGATCCTCTACTTTTTTTTCTCTTCTGTAGGAAGAGGGGTCCTTCTATCTTCTTTCTCTTCTGTAAAGTATTAGCTCTTATGGTCAGTGGGTCCTATCTCCTCTTGAGTAAAGTGTAAGCTCTTATGGTCAGTGGGGTCCTCTATCTCTGTTGCGTAGAGTGTAGGCTCTTAAGATCAGTGGGGTCTTCTCTCTCCTGTAGAGTGTAAGCTCTTATGGTCAGCAGGTACCTATCTCTCTCTCTTGTAGAGTGTAATTTCTTATGGTCAACAGGGTCTTCTCTCTTTTTCGCTTCTGTAGAATGTAAGCTCTGATGGTCAGCGTTGTCCTCTCCTGTAGAGTGCAAAACTATTATGGTCAGTGGGGTCCTCTCTCTCTCTCCTGTAGCGTGTAGGCTCTGATAGTGAGCAGGCTCCTCACTGTTTTCTCTATTTTGTAGAGTGTAAGCTCTTTTGGTTAATGATGTCCACTCTCTATCCAGTAGAGTGTAAGCTCTTAGTGCAACAGCTCTGGTGGACATTCCTGCAGTCAGCATGCAATTACACGCTCCCTCAAAACTTGTAATATTTGTGGCATTGTGCTGTGTGATAAAGCTGCACATTTTAGAGTGGCCTTTTATTGTGGCCAGCCTAAGGCATACCTGTGCAATAATCATGCTGTCTAATCAGCATCTTGATATGCCACACCTGTGAGGTGGATGGATTATCTCAGCAAAGGAGATGTGATCACTAACACAGATGTAAACAAATTTGTGAACAATATTTGAGAGAAAAAAGGTCTTTTGTGCATAGAAAAAGTCTTAGATCTTTGAGTTCAGCTCATGAAAAATGGGAGAAAAAACAAGTGTGTTTATATTATTGGTCAGTGTATATATACAGAACAGACAAAAAGTTTGGACACACCTTCTCATTCAAAGAGTTCTCTTTATTTTCATGACTCTGAAAATTGTAGATTAACATTGAAGGCATCAAAACTATTAATTAACACATGTGTAATGAAATACTTAACAAAACAGTGTGAAACAACTGAAAATATGTCTTATATTCTAGGTTCTTCAAAGTAGCCACCTTTGGCTTTAATTACTGCTTTGCACACTCTTGGCATTCTCTTGATGAGCTTCAAGAGGTAGTCACCGAAAATGGTCTTCCAACAGTCTTAAAGGAGTTCCCAGAGCACTTGTCGGCCCTTTTGCCTTCACTCTGCGGTCCAGCTCACCCCCAAACCCTCTCGATTAGGTTTAGGTCTGGTGACTGTGGAGGCCAGGTCATCTGGCGTAACACCCCATCACTCTCCTTCTTAGTCAAATAGCCCTTACACAGCCTGGAGGTGTGTTTGGAGTCATTGTCCTGATGAAAAATAAATGATGGTCCAACTAAACGCAAACGTATGGAATAGCATGCCGCTGTAAGATGCTGTGGTAGCCATGCTGTTCAGTATGCCTTCAATTTTGAATAATCCCCAACAGTGTCACCAGCAAAGCACCCACACACCATCACACCTCCTCCTCCATGCTTCACAGTGGGAACCAGGCATGTAGAGTCCATCCGTTCACCTTTTCTGCGTCGCACAAAGACACGGTGGTTGGATCCAAAGATCTCAAATTTGGACTCATCAGACCAAAGCACAGATTTCCACTGGTCTAATGTCCATTCCTTGTGTTCTTTAGCCCAAACAAGTCTCTTCTGCTTGTTGACTGTCCTTAGCAGTGGTTTCCTAGCAGCTATTTTACCATGAAGGCTGCTGCACAAAGTCTCCTCTTAACAGTTGTTCTCGAGATGTGTTCTTTTGCTAGAACTCTGTGTGGCATTGACCTGGTCTCTAATCTGAGCTGCTGTTAACCTGCGATTTCTGAGGCTGGTGACTCGGATAGACTTATCCTCCACAGCAGAGGTGACTCTTGGTCTTCCTTACCTGGGGCGGTCCTCATGTGAGCCAGTTTCTTTGTAGCGGTTGATGGTTTTTGCCACTGCCCTTGGGGACACTTTCAAAGTTTTCCCAATTTTTCAGACTGACTAACCTTCATTTCTTTAAGTAATGATGGCCACTCGTTTTTCTTTACTTAGCTGCTTTTTTCTTGCCATAATACAAATTCTAACAGCCTATTCAGTAGGACTATCAGCTGTGTATCCACCAGACTTCTGCACAACACAACTGATGGTCCAAACCCCATTTATAAGGCAAGAAATTCCACTTATTAAACCTGACAGGGCACACCTGTGAAGTGAAAACCATTTCCGGTGACCACCTCTTGAAGCTCATCAAGAGAATGCCAAGAGTGTGCAAAGCAGTAATCAAAGCAAAAGGTGGCTACTTTGAAGAACCTAGAATATAAGACATATTTTCAGTTGTTTCACACTTTTATGTTAAGTATTTCCTTGCACATGTGTTAATTCATAGTTTTGATGCTTTCAATGTGAATCTACAATTTTCAGTGCCATGAAAATAAAGAAAACTGTTTGAATGAGAAGGTGTGTCCAAACTTTTGGTCTGTACACACACACACACACACACACACACATTCACTGTAGATATATGGACATGGATACACAACTGATAGATAGATAGATAGATAGATAGATAGATAGATCGATAGGTGAATAGATATATAGATAGATACTGTAAAAGGATAGATAGAAGAATAGATAGACAGAGGGATAGATAGATAGATAGATAGAGGGATAGATAGATAGATAGACAGACATGTGAATAGATAGAGGATAGATAGATAATAGGTACATGGATAGGAGATAGATAGATAGATGATAGATTAATAGATAGATAGATAAATAGATGATAGGTGAATACATAGATATACAGATAGATAGATGAATACATAGATGGATAGATAGAAGGATAGATAAATAGATAGATAGATGAATAGATAGATAATAGATGATAGATAGGTGAATACATAGATAGACAGATAGATAGATGAATAGATAGATAGAAGGATAGATAGATAGATAGATGGATAGACTCAGAGGTCACAGCAAATATCTAGAACATATAAAAGTCACATCACGGAAGAAGTCTAAAACACAATTTTAAGAAAAAGGAAATGTGATATTTTTTTCAATACAATTCGTACTTTTATACACAAGTGTATACTTTATCATTTTATTTTGGTGCACTGTCCCTTTAAGAAGATGCACCCCGGTATCTGCACATGTCCACAATGAATCATCCACATTATTCTCAGTAGCAGTAGTAGTGAGTGGCGTGTATTTAGGGGGCCATCCAGGCCCTTTTTTTCGCCCCGGTCTCCTGGTTCTCGATGACCTCATCCGATGTCTTTCCTCTCGCGGGTTGATAAATGCTCAGTTAACAGAACAGCGTGCTGATGCATCTCAATGCCATTCAGTGTAACATATTTTCTAACTCTTCTGCCCTATTCAGCATTTGACCCCAACGATGGGGGGATTACAGCATTAATTCTCTGCACAGTGCACATTCTTCACAGACTTTCACTAAATACTGTAAGCCAGCTGTGGAGCAATAGAAAAAGTGAAAGCGTACCGTCTGGTCCTAAGCTGTGCGCACACAAGGTCGCCATCCAATTGGAAGGGAAGCTGAATTTTAAAAAAGAAAGAGGTTTGACAAAATTTTAATCCTTGTCATTTTCATTTCTCGTACCCTGTGGATTTGGGTGATTTTATTTACACTGTCAGCTTGAGCCTAGGGATTGAGAATGAAGCTTTTATGGAGATTATTAAAAGTACATACAGTATAACGGAGGTAGGGCGAGCGACTGGGAACGTGCCTGCCCTTCCCCCACCTCTTCCCCTTTCTCCTTTCTCGGGGAGGGCAACTGCACCTGCAAGACATATTGCCTGCATATCCTATTTGTGATCTGCTCCAAAAGGGTTAAAAAAAAAAGAAAATCAGCCTTTTTATACATGAAACCCGCCGTATCCAGATGTACCATCCGAATGTCATACACACGAACGAACAAAATGCCATCGTGACCTCGTAAATGAACTTGACGCCGCTAGGTGAGAAGAGGCAGTGACAGCTCCTGAATCCGCAGATTACTCTATAGCTATAATTATTATTATGGGTCATGCTTCATTTTTGTTTATTCTTGTTTTGCTTTTGTCGACCGGTGGAGATTAAGACAGGTACCGGAGCTGGAGAGTTGGATCTTAAAGATGATGTCCACTATTGAAACCATTTTTGGAGTCTGATGTATCTAAAATAGAGAAGAGAGAAACATTCGAATTTTGACCAAAAATCGTGGAAAATTCTGAAAAACCTATAATTGACCTGAAAAGGTGTGTGTAAGGGGTACTTTGCACGTTGCGACACCGCTACTGCGATATCGTCGGGGTCAAATCGAAAGTGCCGCACATCCGGCGTCGGTAATGACGCCGCGACGTGTAAAGCCTAGATGCACCGATAAACGATCGCAAAAGTGTCGAAAATCGGTGATCTGTGTAGCGCCGGTCATTTTCATAATGTCGCACCAATAGGAGCTACAATGTTGTTCCTCGTTCCTGCGGCAGCACACATCGCTGTGTGTGAAGCCGCAGGAGCGAGGAACATCTCCTTACCTGCCTCCACCGGCTATGCGGAAGGAAGGAGGTGGGCGGATGCTTAAGTCCCGCTCATCTCCGCCCCTCCGCTTCTATTTGTCGCCTGCCGCGTGACGTCGCTGTGACGCCGCATGACCCGCCGCCTTAGGAAGGAGGGGGGTCGCCGGCCAGAGCGACGTCACAGGGCAGGTAAGTGCGTGTGAAGCTGCCGTAGCTGCCGGCTAGCGATGTGCAAAGTACCCCTAACACTCTGAAATGTCATAGGACTGTAGCCAACTCCTTTCAAGCTCTTTCGTGCAAACATAATCTTAATAATGTCACAGTAACGTCAACATATATAAAGGAATGGCATCCGTTCTTCACTGCTGTGCTGTCACACACTATATGTACAATTTCTTTAGTGTTTTATGGCTTTCTTTCTCCATGGCTAAGCTGTGAGATGTGACGTCCTTTCAGTGTCCAAGTTCAGCTTGGCTGCTGCATTCCCTGCCTTGACTTTTATACTGGCTATGATAGTTCTTCTTTATTGGATGCGCTATGCCATGTTACAAAATAGCTGCAAGGCATTAAAGGGGAGCCCAGTCGTCTCATTGTCCAAGTTCAATTTGGCTGCTGCGTTCCCTGCCTCGACTTTTATACAGGCTATAATAGTTCCTCCTTATTGGCTGCGCTATACCGTGTTACATAATAGCTGAAAGGCATTAAGGGGAAGTCCAGTCCAGTTTAACTTGGCTGCTGTATTCCCTGCCTTGACTTTTATACAAGCTATGACAGTTCTCCATTATTGTCTACGATATACCTTGTTGCATAATATCTGCAAGGCATTATGGGGAAGCCCACTCAGCCACACCTGTGGTCACGAGTCTTCTCTGACCAATTTTTCTACAATGTGTTACTCTGTTACCAAAATAGAAGACAGATACACAATTTGATTGTTATTGATATCTCAATAGCACAAATGGGCACAATGTTAATTATCAGTTGGTCCCAGTGATCATAGGATCGTAGCGTGAAAAGTCGACCAATGGAGATTGAGGAAGGTGCAAGAGCTTGAGAATTGGATCTTAAAGATGATGTCCACCATTGAAACTATTGTTAGAGTCTGATATATCTAAAATAGAGAAGCGAGAATCTTTAGAATTTTGCCCAAAAATCGTGGAAAATTCTGAAAAACCCACAATTGACCTGAAAAGACGTGTGTAACACTCTGAAATGTCATAAGACTGTAGCCATCCCCTTTCAAGCTTTTTCATGCAACCTTAATAATGTCACAGTAACTTCAACATACATGGCTATGGGTAAAGGGACAGCAACCGTTCTTCACTGCTGTGCTGTTACACACTATAGGCCGCTTTACACGCTATGACATCGCTAAAGCGATCTTGTTGGGGTCACGGATTTTGTGGCGCACATCCGTCCGCGTTAGCGATGTCGTTGCGTGTGACACCTATTAGCGATTTTGAATCGTTGCAAAAACGTGCAAAATCGCTCATCGGTGACATCCCCCCTAAGCTCAATTATGGTTGCTGCTGCAGTAACGATGTTGTTCCTCGTTCCTGCGGCAGCATACATCTCTACGTGTGACACCGCAGGAGCGAGGAACCTCTCCTTACCTGCGTCCTGCCAGCAATGCGGAAGGAAGGAGGTGGGTGGGATGTTCGTCCCGCTCATCTCCGCCCCTCCGCTTTGATTGGGTGCCCGCTTAGTGACGTCGCTGTGACGCCGAACGAACCGCCCCCTTAAAAAGGAGGCGGTTTGCCGGTCACAGCAACGTCGCTAGGCAGGTAAGTATGTGTGATGGGTCCATGCGATGTTGTGCGCCACGGGCAGCGATATGCCCGTGTCGCATAACCGATGGAGGCGGGTACGCACGCTAGCGATATCGGTACCGATATCATAGCGTGTAAAGCGGCCTTATCTGTACAGTTTCTTCAGTGTTTTATGGCTTTCTTTCTCTATCTCTATGGCTGAGCTGTGAGCTGTGATGTCCTTTCATTATCCAAGTTCAGCTTGGCTGCTGCATTCCCTGCCTCAACTTTTATATAGGCTATAATAGTTTATCCTTAATGGATGCGCTATACTATGTTACATAATACCTGCAAGGCAATAATGGGAAGCCCAGTCCTCTCATTGTCCAAATTCAACTTGGCTGCTGCATTCCCTGCCTTGACTTTTATACAGGCTATGATAGTTCCTCCTTATTGGTTGCACTATACCTTGTTACATAATAGCAGCAAGGCATTATGGAAAAGTCCAGCCACACCTGAGGTCAAGTGAGTCTTCCCTGACCAATTCAATCTTTTGCAATGTGTTAATGTATTACCAAAATAGAAGACAGATACACAATTTGATCGTTATTGCCATCCCAATAACTCAAACGTATAGTGGAATAAAAAGTTTCGGTCTGGTTGAGCGCTAGTAAATGGGCTGCCAGTCTTGTAGGATAATTTGCTTTATTATTAATAATAATAATAAAAAAAGCTCCTGTTTTTACACAACGCGTTTCATCAAAATCACTGTTGCTTTCCTCAGGTATAACAGGAGGTATAATGCTCCTGTGGAAAGCAACAGTGATTTTGCTGAAACGAGTTGTGTTAAAACAGGAGCTTTTTTGCTCACTGTGCAATACATAAACTGTCAGGATTCAGCTCTGAAGATTTTATACAGGCATACTGCAGGCATCAGAGCCGAATCCTGACAGTTTACGTATTGCACAGTGAGGATTTTATACAGGCATACTGCAGGCGTCAGAGCTGAATCCTGACAGTTTGCATATTGCACAGCAAGGATTTTATACAGGCATACTGCAGGTGTCAGAGCCGAATCATGTCAGTTTGCATATTGCACATTGAAGATTTTATACAGGCATACTTCAGGCATCAATGTGCAATATGCAAACTGTCAGGATTCGGCTCTGATGCCTGCAATATGCCTGTATACAGAAAGTTCATGAGCTGCACCCAATAGTTGTTGCCAGCAATAAGAATGGTATCAATTCATTAAATAAATTGTTCAATAAGTAAAATATAAAATTAGGGAGTTCAGTACTTTACACATGTTGGAGGGGCTGGATTATATAGCATAAGAATGTCTTATGAACGTAAAGATGATATGATAATATTGAGTTTCTTAGTACATAATATATTTTACGATATCCCATTTGCACAGCCGCCTTGCTGCACTTAGCACTCTGTCATCACTACTTGTGACACCTCCGAAAAACTGTAAGATGATGAGCGGTCTTCATCTTCGTCACAACTTAGGCTTTGTCTTTAATGTGTTTGAACTCGGAGAAAATGCGGCTCTCGAGTAAATACATTCAGGAATTCATATACGATTATTTCCTTCCTCTCACCCTCTTGAGAGCAGGATGAGATCAGCACACTTGAGATGCTGAGAACTTGTCAGTTTTCTGCTAACCTAGAATTGATAAAGTAGATACCGGGAACTCAACAAGTGTCGCTGTTCATAGCATGGAATTATTAAATGCGAACAATGCCACCAAAACTAATGGTAAAAAAACAGAGGACTGATAGAGAAGACATTAAAGTATTGATATTCTGAAACAGAGCCCCAAATCTTTTGATAAGAGGGTTTCCAATTAAAATCCTACACCCACTGCAAACTGTAGAATACTTCCTCTCCAGTCTCGAGATTCAACAAGTCCTCCCAGGGTCGAAATGATCTCTGTGACTCCGACTAGGCTCGTGCCGACACCAGCTCCTATTTTAGTTGGTTCTGCGTCCGAGGACATACATTCAGCAAAAATGTATTGTACACAAAAACCAGGTGGGTAGCCAATCACAGGCCAGCAGCTGACATCAGTGTGCAAGTCACTGGTGGCGCATGCCAGTGATATCATCCGCTGCCCATCACTTGCATGCTAATGTCAGCTGCTGGCTTCTTCTGTGCTAGCTACAGAAGAGGACGCTGTGTGTCGTGGGAGTGAAGTAAGGTGAGAAGAATCGTTTTTTAATGAATTAAAGAACAGAGTCAGAACTGAGTACAAATATATCAGGATGGGCCCAGGAGAGGGGGATATATACCAGGATGGGTAATATATATACCAGGATGGGGACATATATAGCAGGAAGGAGCCCTGGATGGGGGACATATAATATATCAGGGTGGGCCCACAATAGAGGCATATATACGAGGAAGGAGCCTAGGATGGGGTACATATACACATGAGTGGTAGACATATATACTAGGAAGGGGCCCAGGAATAGGAACATTTATACAGGATGGGCCCAGGATGGAGGACATGTATAGAAGGAAGAATGGCCCAGGATTGGGGACATATACCTGGAAGAGGCCCAGGATGTGGGACATTTATACCAGGATGGATGACATATATACATATATACCAGAATGGAGGACATATATACCAGGATGGTTCCATGATGGGTTTGTAGAATTTGATTTCATAATTCTTAAAATTATCATTTGTGGTTTCACCCACATGGTCAGACAGGACCTGGAAAACAGTGATATAGTAACTAGACAGGGACCTTATGCTGAGCATACTAGTTTTTGAAAAAAAATAATATCTGATCTGTCACTATATTGCAGAATACAAACTGTATTAATTATTAAATAGATCTCTTAGACCTGATGAGTGTACTTCATGTCAGAATAGTTGTATAATTCTTTACAAAAGTTTAATTGAATCTCCACCCACCTTCCCTGATTGACAACTTCTCAGTGTCCCTCCTCCCAGCTTAAGCCCAATCTCCTCCCACAAGCCAGATTGACAGCTGTTCAGTGTTACTCCTCCCTGCTGATATCTCACACTGCTCAGTATAAGCTGCAGCTGACAGTCAGGCTGGATGGGGCCAGATTGAAAATACTTCAACTCATGAGCTCTCTTACTTTATAGATGGACTCATAAAATGCTCATCTTGATATTTGAATTAAAGAATGATTCAGATATAGATTTTGAAAGTAAATACATCAGTCTCATCAGGTCTATGAGATCTATAGAATAATGTATCCAGTTTATATTATGAAATCTGTACACTGATTTGATTTAAGAACCTGGAAAACTTCTTTAACTATACAACTAGTGTTCTTTAAAAGATTTTATTATATCTTGCCCATTTTTTGGTACCACTCAATATAGCGCCTAGTACTACCCTTCCGATTCTCAACTGTGATGTATCATGATCCTACTTTGTTGATTACCCTTATAGTACCATATACCAGGGTCTACCTGACTATTGTTATCAACAACAGACCTGTTTGACCACACTTGAAAGCCCAATTTTTCATCTTTTTATGTTTCTTTTTATTATTGACTTTTTATCTTTTCATGTTTTGATTAACCACATCTACAATCTCATTGTATCTTGTAATGCTCACAAGGCAAGCACAGGATTAGTGGATCCACTGGACTAAAAAGGCCAACAAAATTCTGGGATGTATCAAGACAAGCATTGAATCTAGATCAAGAGAGGTAATTATTCCCCTATACAATGCCCTGGTCAGACATCACCTGGAATACGGTGTACAGTTCTGGCCGCCCGAATTCAAGAAAGACATCGATATATTGGAGAAAGTCCAGAGAAGAGCAACCAAGATGGTAGAAGGTCTGCAGATCATGTCATATGAAGAATGACTAAAAGAACTAGGGATGTTTAGTTTGAGAAAGAGAAGGCTGAGAGGAGACTTAATAGCGGCCTACAAATATCTGAAAGGTAGTCACAGTGCAGAGGGAACCACCTATTCTCATTAGCACAAGGAAGTACAAGAAACAATGGGATGAAATTTAAAGGAAGGAGATTCAGATTAGACATTAGGAAAAACTTTCTGCCAGTGAGGGCAGTCAGGGAGTGGAACAGGCTACCACGGGAAATAGTGAGCTCTCCATCAATGGAAATGTTCAAGCGGAAACTGGATACACATATAGCTGGGATAATTTAGGAAAGCCTGCACTCGCAGGGGGTTGGACCCGATGGCCCTTGAGATCCCTTCCAACTTTACCAGTCTATGATTCTATGACCGAAGCGAAGATACTGATAATTGGATTAGAGCAGTAAACTAGAAAGGCCACCAAGTCACTATGGGTAGTTGTAGCAGCAGTGGCTGGTATCGTAGGAATGGCTGGCATGGATAGCTGTGGCAGCAGCAGCGGATATCGTAAGAGCTGTCAGAGGGGATACTTGCAGCAGTGGATATCTTGGAAGCGACCGGTGTGGATAGTTGCAGCAGTGGTCTTGTCATGCACTGAAACACAGATAGGACTCAGCAACAGCACACTGCACAGTAACAGCAGCAGCAGCAGCACACAAAGGGACCTGAGAACTAGGATTGTATAGAAGTATTTGCCCAGGCACCTCCCTTAACCTCTTCATGACCAAGGACATACTGATACGTTCTTGGCCGTGTCTGTCCCATTACAGCGGGCTCCCACGACAAGCCTACGGTAATCCCCGTACATGTCGGCTGACCTGTGAGACTAACAGACGCTGGTGGATCAGAGATCCATCCACACCTTTTAAGCCCGCTTTACACACTACAATATATCTTACGATGTGTCGGCGGGGTCACGTCGTAAGTGACGCACATCCGGCATCGTAAGGTACATTGTAGTGTGTAACAGCTACATGCGATTGCGAATGAACGGTAAAACGTTCATCGCACGCACGTCGTTCATTCCTCATAAATTGAACGTCAGGTTGTTCATCGTACCTGGGGCAGCACACATCGCAGTGTGTGACACCCCGGGAACGATGAACAGATCTTACCTGCGTCCTGCATCTCCCGGCCAGCAATGCCAAAGGAAGGAGGTGGGCGGGATGTTTACGTCCCGCTCATCTCCGCCCCTCCGCTTCTATTGGCTGGCTGCCGCGTGACATCGAAGTGACGCCGAACGTCCCTCCCACTCCAGGAAGTAGACGTTTGCCGCCCACATCGAGGTCGTATGGACGGGTAAGTACGTGTGACGGGGGTTAATCGTTTGTGCGGCACATTCAACAAAACTGAACGTGCCGCACATATGATGGGGGCGGTAACGATCGCATACAATATCGTATGCGAAATCGTAAAATGTAAAGCAGGCTTTAAACCCTTAGATCAATAGAAACTCTGATCTAATGCGCTCCAGTGGGGATTGCGCTGTTCCCCGCCACCATCAGTGGCCCTGTGACCTGATCACAGGACGCCAATGGGTTGGCATGGCAACGCAGGGTCAGATGATGACCCCTGTCGCTGCCATGACAAACTTCCTGTGAATGTTGGCAGAGCGCAGCACTCACAGGAGATCAGCATTGCTCTGATCAGCACAAGCGGTCGGATTGTGCAGTGATAAAGTCCCCTAGCTCCCTGGGGGGACTAGTAAAATCTGTAAAAATAAAGAGTTTTAAAAATATTAAAATATAAAAAAACCTAAAAGTTCAAATCACCCCACTTATGCCCCATTGAAAATGAAACAATAATAAAAAGAAAAAATACAGATATTTGTTATCCCCAAGTTGAGAAATGCCCGATCTATCAAAATATAAAATCAATTAATCTGATCGGTACACGTCATGAGAAAAAAATGTCAAACCTCAAATTTAAGTTTTTTTGGTCGCCGCAACATTGCATTAAAATGCAATAACAGGTGATCTAAACATTACATCTACCCAAAAATGGCACAATGAAAAACATCAGAAAAATAAGCTATCACTGAGCCCTAGATCCCGAAAAATGAGAACGCTACGGGTCTCGGAAAAAGAGCAATTCTTTTTTCTTTTTTTTGTTTACAAACGTTTGAATTTTTTTCACCACTTAGATAAAAAATAAAACTATACATATTTGGTATCTGCAAACTCGTACTGACCTGGGGAATCATAATGCTGGGTCAGTAAAAATAGTGAAAATGGTAAATAAAAAAAATAAAAACAACTGTGTAATTGCACTTTTCTTGAAATTTCACCACACTTGGAATTTTTTTCCATTTTCCAGTACAATGTGGGGCAGAATGAATGGTGTCATTCAAAAGTACAACTTATCTCGCAAAAAACAAGCCCTCATATGGCTAGATTGGTGGAAAAATAAAAAATGTATGACTCTTGGAAGAAAGGGAGGAAAAAACGAAAACGATAAACGGAAAATCTCCAGGGGGTGAAGGTGTTAAGAGGAAGGTGCCTTAAATACCTGATGCCTCTTAGCAAAGCTGAGTGGCACTTCCACATCAGGGCGTAGTGGCTTTTAAGAACAGGATCGAGTCCATGCGAGCGTGCCCTAAAGACAGTTTCAAGAGGCCTGTGCGGCATGCACAAGCCATGAGAGACAGCAGCAGGGAACAGAGCAGTCACTAGTTGGGAAGGTGAAAGTGCCGGTGTCCCCGCCAAGGAAGGTGTGCAGAACAGCGCGGGAACGCCAGAACGAGTGTAGGAGGGTGACCGATGCCCTGCAACCTCGAGGAAGACGTCATGGTTATTTTCTGTATTTATGTATGAAAAATGTTGTTTATATGTGCCCTGCTCTGATAAATCCCTGAGAGACTGTTACAATCTGAAGAAGCAGAAGGGAGGAAGGAAGGAGAAACAGATAACCCAATGTGCTAACTGGTTCCGGAAATGGGACTACTGTTGCAGCCAGTGGGAGACATGTACAATACCACTCTGTCGCACAGGAACCAATGCCTCCTCAATTCCATTAGCGCACTGGCGACGGTGGGTTGGAAGGGCTGCCTGCTTACCCCCCTTCTACTCTCCATTCCCCCCCACACACTTCTATTCTTCTGTGCCTCCTCCCTTCTTTCAAAATCTTTCTGTTTCCCTTCTTGCCTTCTTATTTTCTTCTCAACTTAAATCTTTAGTTCTTACATTATGCCACTTTTATACAGTTAGGTCCAGAAATATTTGGACAGTGACACAAGTTTTGTTATTTTAGCTGTTTACAAAAACATGTTCAGAAATACAATTATATATATAATATGGGCTGAAAGTGCACACTCCCAGCTGCAATATGAGAGTTTTCACATCCAAATCGGAGAAAGGGTTTAGGAATCATAGCTCTGTAATGCATAGCCTCCTCTTTTTCAAGGGACCAAAAGTAATTGGACAAGGGACTTTAAGGGCTGCAATTAACTCTAAAGGCGTCTTCCTTGTTAACCTGTAATTAATGAAGTAGTTAAAAGGTCTGGGGTTGATTACAGGTGTGTGGTTTTGCATTTGGAAGCTGTTGCTGTGACCAGACAACATGCGGTCTAAGGAACTCTCAATTGAGGTGAAGCAGAACATCCTGAGGCTGAAAAAAAAGAAAAAATCCATCAGAGAGATAGCAGACATGCTTGGAGTAGCAAAATCAACAGTCGGGTACATTCTGAGAAAAAAGGAATTGACTGGTGAGCTTGGGAACTCAAAAAGGCCTGGGCGTCCACGGATGACAACAGTGGTGGATGATCGCCGCATACTTTCTTTGGTGAAGAAGAACCCGTTCACAACATCAACTGAAGTCCAGAACACTCCGTGAAGTAGGTGTATCTGTCTCTAAGTCAACAGTAAAGAGAAGACTCCATGAAAGTAAATACAATGGGTTCACATCTAGATGCAAACCATTCATCAATTCCAAAAATAGACAGGCCAGAGTTACATTTGCTGAAAAACACCTCATGAAGCCAGCTCAGTTCTGGAAAAGTATTCTATGGACAGATGAGACCAAGATCAACCTGTACCAGAATGATGGGAAGAAAAAAGTTTGGAGAAGAAAGGGAACGGCACATGATCCAAGGCACACCACATCCTCTGTAAAACATGGTGGAGGCAACGTGATGGCATGGGCATGCATGGCTTTCAATGGCCCTGGGTCACTTGTGTTTATTGATGACATAACAGCAGACAAGAGTAGCCGGATGAATTCTGAAGTGTACCGGGATATACTTTCAGCCCAGATTCAGCCAAATGCCGCAAAGTTGATCGGACGGCGCTTCATAGTACAGATGGACAATGACCCCAAGCATACAGCCAAAGCTACCCAGGAGTTCATGAGTGCAAAAAAGTGGAACATTCTGCAATGGCCAAGTCAATCACCAGATCTTAACCCAATTGAGCATGCATTTCACTTGCTCAAATCAAGACTTAAGACGGAAAGACCCACAAACAAGCAAGACCTGAAGGCTGCGGCTGTAAAGGCCTGGCAAAGCATTAAGAAGGAGGAAACCCAGCGTTTGGTGATGTCCATGGGTTCCAGACTTAAGGCAGTGATTGCCTCCAAAGGATTCGCAACAAATATTGAAACTAAAAATTTTTTTTTGGGTTTGGTTTATTTGTCCAATTACTTTTGACCTCCTAAAATGTGGAGTGTTTGTAAAGAAATGTGTACAATTCCTACAATTTCTATCAGATATTTTTGTTCAAACCTTCAAATTAAACGTTACAATCTGCACTTGAATTCTGTTGTAGAGGTTTCATTTCAAATCCAATGTGGTGGCATGCAGAGCCCAACTCGCCAAAATTGTGTCACTGTCCAAATATTTCTGGACCTAACTGTATATGTAAAACAAAAGGAAAAATCTTATTGGAACCTTGCATATTCGCATGCTCAGGATGGGTTGTACCTTTTATACATTGTCTGGTTTGTTTTCTTTGTGCTAGGTTTAATGCACTTTCTGTTTTGAGCACACTGTTGCTATTGCAGTTGGGCCTTTAGGTCCGATGATCTGTATCTTGTTGTTGTGATGGTTTCTAAATAAATAAAGAATTTTTTTTAAAAAATACCACTCTGTGGTAAAGAGACTCTGCCTTCGGACTTGATGGGTAACTACCGATGGTGTTTGAGCCATTGTTTTATGGTATTATGTGCCTCCGGCATGGAAGAAAGAGGATGTCAGGATACCAGAGAAGCAAAGAATTTTTATAGTAAATTAAGGTTTTATTGGAGGCATGACATGCTTTTATGTTTTCCAGGTGTTCACATGGTTTGGGACAGCCATGGTTAAAAAGGGGGGAATGTAGGAGGGTGACCGGTGTCCTGCAATTCCCCTAAAGACGTTGTGGTTATTTTGTGTATTTATGTATGACAAATGATGTTTATATGTGTGTGCTCTCGGGTGCACTGTTTTCAGCCACTACTAGGTGTCACTGCTTCCTGGTCCCTTAGCTTGAGGTTGGGAAAGAGAACAGAGCTGAAGGAGTTACATTAAATCTGCCCAGCAACAGACAGTTGACAGATGGGAGTAATCAGATAGGGATACAAGTGTGGAGAGTGAAGGAGTTGTACCTGAGGGAGGTATAGTGACAGAAGCCCAGAGGAATTTGGCCCACCCTTATGGTTACCCCAGGAGGTCCAGAGGAAGTGGGAAAGGAAGCTCTTCAGTAGCCGGGGCAGTGAAAGGCACAGATTGACACTGTAGTTGTGGTTCTTGGCTCTAGTGGAACTTTTGGGAAGCAACTGACTCCAATAGGACTGGTCTAGTTGTGAGGTAACATAGACCTGAGCGAATGGGCTGGCACAGAGACAGTGGTTGAGGAACTCTTTCCGGTGGCGTATCGCATCCCTGTGGGAGGGAACGTGGTTAGTTCCATGTGTGACTAAGAATTTATTAGCTACCACTGTGGTGTTGCCAGTAAAGAGAGATCATCCTATAGTAGCTGGAGAGATGTACAGGAGGGAGCAGTCTGCAGGAAAAAGTATAAAGAAACCAAGCAGTAGCATGCCTTTAAGCCTGTAACATTAAAGCTATGTGCCCGCAGCAGATGTAGTTCACAGAAACTGTGTGATTTCTTCAGTAAAGAGATGTTAACCGTTATCTTGGACTCTGTCTCTGACTTAACCCTAAAAAGCAGGGTTGTGGTGTTCCTTGTCGCACTGTGGAGGTGGTAGGAGTGCAGCCTAGAAGAGGAGCGCGGCTCTTGCCACAACTACGGCCCCCTGCCACCCCCACAACATGGGCGTTACAGTTCTACCTTAAATAATTGCTGCTAGGGAATAAAAGTGCCAACTTGGGTCATATAACTCCTGGGACCAGATGAATTCCTCAACCCTGAACTTTAAAATTGCTATTGTTGTGTGCAGTTATTTTTTTCCTTTGGTATCGAAGAAAACAAAATCATACTACCATGGTAAAATAACCTAACTTAGCAGACTAATTTGTGTGACCATGATTGACTTTAAATTGAAAACACAAATCTTCTAGCATTGGAATATAGTTACGAGTCCATGACCCTACGGTTGAGTGGATTCAATGGTCTCAAGTGTTGACTGTCAATGAAGCTATTGGTACCTTTATTTGCATTGCATGCTTATTGTTCGTAGAGTTTGGTACTATTGTATTACCTCAGTTCTTTGAATAAGGTTGTTCTGCATTAATTCTTTGAAGGATGGTCTCAATGACTTTGACCATGACAGATTTGGCCTCTTATGTAGGAGAAAAAGTGTTCTTGTTGTCCATGCCATCCCATTTCAGTTTTAATACAATGCCCATTTTATTAGAATTGCCTTAAAATAGGTAGAAAATGAAAGTCTGATGTTTGGTATTGTCCAAACGAGATAAGAGAGACCTTCCTTTTGAGATTTGTTTTCTTTAAGTTTTGTCCTTGCTCTCTTGCATTTACAGTGACAGAGCATTCAAAGTAAGTCTTTCATCTGCGGCGGAGAGTACTGTCCTAGCCTTTCAACATTTGCATTCATGAAATAATTATTTCCATACAACTATTGAAACCTTACATTGTTTATCAGACGGTGACATCAGTCAAGTACCTATTATCTTCACACAAAAAAAACCACCAAGGCTTCCAAGTCTTCAACATGGAATATTTTATATTCTTGAATTCCTTACATGTGTTGTTTGATATCACCCTTTCCTCCTTAACCATGACTTCATGTAGATCCATCTCCAAAGCCCAACTGAAGTGGAAGAATTCTTCGGATAATACCGAATGATCTACATTACACTGAGCAGAATTATTAGGCAAGTTGTATTTTAGAAGATTTTTTTTATTATTGATCAACAACTATGTTCTCAATCAACCCAAAAGACTCAAATATCAAAGCTTAGTGTTTTTAGAAGTTGGAGTGGTTTTTTTTTTAGATTTGGCTATCTTAGGAGGATATCTGTTTGTGCAGGTAACTATTACTGTGCAGAATTATTCATAGTTTCATACTTTTTAAGGTTGAAGGGAGACTCTAAGGGCGGCTTTGCACGTTGCGACATTGCACGTGCGATGTCGATGGGGTCAAATCGAAAGTGACGCACATCCGGCGTCGCAGTCGATATCGCAACGTGTAAAACCTTTTTGATACGATGAACGAGCGCAAAAGCGTCGTTATCGTATCATCGCTGCAGCCTCCGACATTTCCATAATGCCGATGGTGCGACTGGTACGATGTTGTTCCTCGCTCCAGCGGCAGTACACATCGCTGTGTGTGAAGCCGCAGGAGCGAGGAACATCACCTTACCTGCCGCCGGCTGCAATGAGAAGGACGGAGGTGGGCGGGATGTTTACATCCTGCTCATCTCCGCCCCTCCGCTTCAATTGGCCGCCTGCCATGTGACGTCGCTGTGACGCCGCACGACCCGCCCCCCTAAGGAAGAAGGCGGGTCGCCGGCCAGAGGGACGTCGCACGGCAGGTATGTGCATGTGAAGCTGCCGTAGCGATAATAATCGCTACGGCAGCTTTCACTAGATATCGCACGTGCGACGAGGGCGGGACTATCGCTGCAGCATCGGTAACACATTGTTACCGATGTCGCAACGTGCAAAGCCCGCCTTAGTCCATCTAGTTCAACCCGTAGCCTAACATGTTGATCCAGAGGAAGGCAAAAAAAAACCAATGTGTCAAATAAGCTCCAATGGGGAAAAAAATTCCTTCCTGACTCCACATATGGCAATCAGACTAGTTCCCTGGATCAACACCCTGTCATAAAATCTAATATACATAACTGGTAATATTATATTTTTCAAGAAAGGCGTCCAGGCTCTGCTTAAATGTTAGTAGTGAATCACTCATTACAACATCATGCGGCAGAGAGTTCCATAGTCTCACTGCTCATACAGTAAAGAATCCTCGTCTGTGATTATGATTAAACCTTCTTTCCTCAAGACGTAGCGAATGCTCCCGTGTTCCAGTCGCAGGCCTAGGTGTAAAGTGATCTTTGGAAAGGCAACTTAATAAAAACCAAATATATTCCCATTTCACTTGTTTATTTTCACCAGGTAAAAAAATATAACTGCACAAAATGTAGAAATAATCATTTCTAACATGCAAAAACAAAACCCCAAAAAATTAGTGACCAATATAGCCACCTTTCTTTTATGAAGACACTCAACAGCCGACCAGCCATAGATTCTGTCAGTTGCTTGATCTGTTTACGATCAACATTGCGTGCAGCAGCCACCACAGCCTCCAGACACTGTTCCGAGAGGTGCACTGTTTTCCCTCCCTGTAGATCTTACATTTTATGAGGGACCACAGGTTCTCTATGGGGTTCAGATCAGGTGAACAAGAGGGCCATGTCATTATTTTTCATCTTTAGACCTTTACTGGCCAGCCACGCTGTGGAGTAGTTGGATGCATGGGATGGAGCATTGTCCTGCATGAAAATCATGTTTTTCTTGAACGATACTAACTTCTTCCTGTACCACTGCTTGAAGAAGTTGTCTTCCAGATCTTTGATGATACCAGCCCATACCAGTACACCGCCTCCACCTTGCTGGCGTCTTGAGTCGGAGTGGAGCGCTCTGCCCTTTACTGATCCAGCGTCTGGCCTATCCATTTGGCCCATCAATAGTCACTCTCATTTCATCAGTCCATAAAACCTTTGAAAAATCAGTCTTAAGATATTTCTTGGCCCAGTCTTGACGTTTCATCTTATGTTTCTTGTTCAAAGGTGGTGGTTTTTCAGCCTTCCTTACCTTGGCCATGTCCCTGAGTATGGCACACCTTGTGCTTTTTGATACTCCAGTAACGTTGCAGCTCTGAAATATGGCCAAACTGGTGGCAAATGGCATCTTGGCAGCTTCACGCTTGATTTTCCTCAATTCATTGTCAGTTATTTTGCGACTTTTTTTCCCAACACGCTGCTTGCGACCCTGTTGGCTATTTGCCATGAAACGCTTGATTGTTCGGTGATCACGCTTTAAAAGTTTGGCAATTTCAAGACTGCTGCATCCCTCTGCAAGACATCTCATAATTTTGGACTTTTCAGAGCCCGTCAAATCTCTCTTCTGACCCATTTTGCCAAAGGAAAGTTGCCTAATAATTAAGAACACCTTATATAGGGTGTTGATGTCATTACACCGCACCCCTCCTCATTACAGAGATGCACATCACCTGATTTACTTAATTCCTAGTTGGCTCTCAAGCCTATACAGCTTGGAGTAGGACAACATGTATAAAAAGTATTATGTGAGCAAAATACTCATTTGCCTAATAATTCTGCACACAGTGTATTATTATTTGTATATCAGTCTGATTTTTAAGTAATGTGAAAATCTCAAATTGACTTAATTCTTGGATACATAATTGGGTATTAAGTTATATCAATCTGACTACATATACAGTTGTAATTCAGTTCACCTTGATTGAGTCTTCCAAGAAAATTGGCAAAGAAACATTACTCCTGCTTGATGTGGCCAAAGAATAAGTAATAATAGTAAATATTATATCCGTTTCTCTGATTAAAAAAGTTAAAAAATTATATTCCAAAATATGCCAAAAAATGAGTCAAGCTAGGTATGGGGTGTGTGGCTCAGGGAATGAGGTAATCGGTCCCGGGCGGTGTATAACTGGGTAATGTCACTTTGGTGGCCGTTGCCCGGTCCCGTGCCCTTGATGCTTTTTTAATGGGGAGTATTTACAGGGGAGAATAAAGTCATTTGTGTGACGCCATCTGCCGGTTGCAGTTAATATGAGGGAACCACTGATGCTGGATTGGTTACTCCTAGGGCTGGTGGTAATGGCAGCTGTAGTGGTAGGCCCGCCGCAGGTAGGGCTGAGCCCGGGAGATGTATGATGGAGTAATAAGGGAGGCCCCATTGTGTGTTGTAATTAACAGTCTCTACTCACTCTTTACCCTAGAATGGCTGGTTCAGGTCCCTGTAGTTCCAGTGCCAGTTGATGACTCAGTTGCTCTGTCCCCGGCACTGTGTGGATGGGTCCCGTAGCATGGAGCATTTGGAGCCCAACTGTCCCTTTTTGTGACAGTCTCCTTATCCATACAGCGGGCAGTGTAGACCATGTAGGGCTAGTCTGTGTACCGAACCCTGATCCTTGCTTTACTGCTGGTGCCCTCGGATCTGTGGGTCAATGAAGTCCGTGAAGGTCCCGTCACTGTGAAGGTATTTGCCAGACCATATGAAACTAACGTCTGACCTAGAGCCTTGTGCCCCATGCGTGCTCTGGTCCCAGCGGTACTCAGGTGTACCTTCCCTGGCGACCACTCCCCTGTGCCCCTGGGTCAACGTTACACGACCCAACTCTCAGGCATCTCTCTCCACTTTCACTTCCTACTCTGGACTGCCTGCTGTCCCCTCCCACCAGGCTGTCTAGTACCTCTGGTCTGGCTCCGCCCTCTAGGTGGCCATCCCCTTGTGTCCGACTAGCCAATTACCCCTGGTGTGGAGTGGAAACTGGGATTTTGGGGTGTGTTGGTTTTGCTGGTACTGGTGTTCCAGGTCCCAGGGGGTAGGCCCTGCATCCTGGTGAGGATGCAGTTCCTAGTAGTGCCCTGAGTGACTCAGGAGCACTACAGGGGAAATACGAAGTGCTCGGTGAAAGGGAAGGGAAACCCTGTGTCTGTCGTGCGGTGTTCTGCATTGCACTCGCTGGGTGTCATGGCGGTGTCGGATTCTGCTCACACTGCAGAGTCCGAAAAATAGCCTAGGATCTCTTAGTTGCAAAGCCTGTCATGGGCGTCGGCTGTTTCTGGCTTCACTGCTCTCCAGTACAGTGGGAGCTAATTTCTGCTGGCCTGTGATTAGCTGCTGGGAGCTCAGGCTGTTTATAACCATTATTTTTGCTTCCTTGGTTCCTGTTGTTATCCAGTTATTTGGTGATCTACAAGTTGCAGTTCAGCATGGTGTATGAGTCCTCCAGTTTATTTCCTATCCCTTTTATGTTACTCCCCTGTTCATATTATGTCCCTCCTTTCTGTCTGAGTGCAGTGTGTACGCGTTTTTGTTTACCCTTGCCTGTGATTATTTGTGGGGTTTTGGTTACTGTGTTTGGGGCTACCTCCGTGGGTGCGGGGAAGTAGTATGAAGGCTTGGACAGGAGACAGGGCGACGTTGGAGGATCGAACCTGGCTACCATCAAGTCTATCTTCGAGATAAGGGACAGCAGAGAGGCCCTGGTATTAAAATCAGCCTAGGAGCTCCTATTCCATCTGTACACCCCTGTGCCACCCTAGATAAGTTACACACCTATGCGCCGAGCCGGATATCTGACCCTAGGTATCCCTAATGCTGGGCCCTAAGTAGGGAATGGATGGGATGAGCTCTTCGTCAACCCCACTAAACAACTATAAAAGACACGGGGGGACACACAGGAAGAAAAGCATGAACTACTTATCATTAGACGACTCTGGTAAAGTTCAGCAGAACTTTGAGCAACGATACCACAGAGGAGAACAAGCCACCTGCTTACAACCTTGACTTGAAGGAACTGAAAATATAACCAGTACCAGTCCAAAGAAAGGAAGGATTATCAAAACACCAAGAGAATACTGATAATCAGCAGCTGGATGGAAGGCGAGCTGCCGCTGGATCCAAAAGGGAGAGAAATTAATCCAGCAGGAAAGCTACCTATACCAATGATTACTGACAGCAGGAACAATGGAAAGTCAGGGAGCATTCTGCGCAGCCAGATGCCATGACCTTCGATGGCCAGAAACCACATGACTGTGTCACACGTGATATACCAGTGACAAAATGGCAATCCTAGTACATCCAAGAAATATGTGCTTTTACCTATGCATTTCAGACTAAGAATAATGCGGGCATCACACGAGACGATCTATTGTGCGATGCATCATCGGGGTCACGGTTTTCATGACGCACATCCGGCATCGTTTGCGACGTCGTTTCGTGTGACACCTCCGAGTGACGCTGAATCGGTCACAAATCGTGAGTCGTGTACATGTCACTTATTTTTAAAAAATCGTTTATTTTTCATGGCGCCGGTTGTTCATTGTACCCGGCACCACACATCGCTCCGTGTGACACTCCGGGAACGATGAACACAGCTTACCTGCATCCCGTGGCACCCGCCGGCTATGCGGAAGGAAGGAGGTAGGCGGGATGTTTACGTCCCGCTCATCTCCGACCCTCCACTTCTATTGGCCGGCGGCTGTGTGACGTCGCTGTGACGCCGAACATCCCTCCCCCTTCAGGAAGAGGATGTTCACCGCCCACAGCGAGGTCGCTCAGCAAGAAAGTACGTGTGACGGCGGTTTAACAACTTTGTGCGAGACGGGCAGCGATTTGCCCGTGATGGACAAACGACGGGGGCGTGTATGATCGCTTGTGCGATCGCACGATAGATCGTACCGTGTGACGCCCGCATAAATCCTTAATCATGGACAATTAAGGACTTATTTTTTAGTCTGAAAGATCACATATTGCTTGGATGTACTAGGATTGCCATTTTTTTTTTCATATTTTGGAATAAGGTTTTTGATATATTTTAATCGGAGAAAAGGCTGGAATATATTTTACTGGTAGTCAACCAGACAACAGTTCGTTCACTCCCTACCCTTTCCAACCAATCTCTATCTTTTCCGACCACTTTTTACCCTAAAATAACTCGCATCACATGGCGCATGCTAAGACAAACAATAAATAGAATAAATAATGATATGTAACTTTTTAAAATAGAGAAAGTGCAAAATAAACTAGAATGGGAAGAAAGATTTGGCGAGCAATAATTCTAACAGTTGGCAAGAAGGACATCCCTTTTTTGGTAGTTACTGGTAACTATTAGGCCGCTTCCACACTGCGTTGCTCTCTGCGTTCAGTGGTCCCGTCGGAGCTTATGTCTGAACCCCCCCTCAAAACGTGTTTCGGACGTATTTTCCAGTGGTCACTGATTAGGATTATAATGGTGCAGACACAGTAACCATATGCTCTGTTGTGCACCATTTTCGAGAGTACACGCTTACTGAAGGCGGACACCCAGATGCAGTCTACTACGTCTGGGTGTCCACCTCCAATAGGTAACTCTGTCTGCACAATTATAGTCAGTGGCCCCATTGGTGCATATGTCCGAAACCCATTTACGGGGGGTTTGGACGGAAGCCCCGACAGGATCACTGAGAGTAACGCAGTGTGATAGCACATTTAAAAATACCAAACTTCTCTTCCAACTCTCCTTTAAATTTCTTCCAACATTCCTACAATCCAACCACAAACCCCTGTGATAAATGAAGACATCCCAACCACGACAACAAGGAAGGAGTCGTAATTAAAAGACTAATTTTAAAAGATTGGATAGGCGGGCAAGAAAGGGCACATTGGCATTAAAAAAATTACTCTTACGGCCACGTTGTCACCAACTGCCTCTTCTCCGGTACAGCTCCCTTAGAACTCAACTTTCCCCTACCCATACTCCCATACTTTTCTGACAAAATCCAGTAATTCTCTGGACTTCCATTAGCTGTACCCATTTAATGTCCAAAAATTTGGCAAGCAAATAATTTTTATAAGTAACAATGACCCTAAAGATGGTAACATAAAAGAAATTAACAATGACTATAACAATTTAAAAGGGAAAAGATGAAGCCCAGCACCAGACTGTTTCTTGTAAAAAGTCATAAGTGCAGAGATAAAACATGACCCATGATGTGAGCCTTACGAGGCTCTTGCTTTACGCGTTTCAGATGTCTCCTTAATCATAGGCATACCTAGGCTTACATAATGGGTCATGTTTTATCTCTACACATAAGACTTTTTGAATAAAGAAAAAGAATAAGAAATACTTTTTACAAGAAAGAATCTGGTCGGGACTTCATCTTTTTCCTTTTGTCTACACGTGGTAGCTAGCCATGTCTGTGCAGAGGTGGAACCCGCAGAAATTCTTGGTAAGCTTTCCCCTCCCCCCTGCTTTCCCATTGACTCTATAAAAATTGAATCTGCATTAGTACAATCCAGATGTTTTAAGCCCGCTACACACGCTTCAATATATCTCACAATCCGTCGTTGGGGTCAAGTTGTAAGTGACGCACATCCGGCATCGTTTGTGAGGTATCTGCGTGTGACAGCTACATGCGATCAGGATTGAACGCAAAACCGTTGATCGCAAACACATCGTATCATTCTCTAGAATTGAGCGTTTTGTTGCACGAACCTAGTCAATTGTAACGTGTGACATCCCTCATACGATTTTGGTGTCTGATGCTATGTGCGCAGTGTGCGCTCTGCACCACAGCTTAAAAAAGGTCTGCTTCAGAGCGCAGCTAAAAAGCTGCGTTCTGAAGCGCCTCACAATGTCTGTCATGCACTAATCTCTGTCAGTCCGTCACTATCTCTGTCCCTCACTCTCAGTCCATGTCAGTCTATCCCCCTCTCTCATATACTCACCGATCCCCGATCCCTGGCGCTGCACGGCATTCACACTGCTCCGGCGGCTTTTACTGTTTTGAAAAAGCCGGCCGCCCATTAAACAATCTCGTATTCCCTGCTTTCCCCGCCCACCGGCGCCTATGATTGGTTACAGTGAGACACGCCCCCACTCTGAGTGACAGGTGTCACACTGCACCCAATCACAGCAGCCGGTGGGCGTGTCTATACTGTGTAGTGAAATAAATAAATAAATAATTAAAAAAAACGGCGTGCGGTTCCCCCCATTTTTAAAACCAGCCAGATAAAGCCATACGGCTGAAGGCTGGTATTCTCAGGATGGGGAGCTCCACGTTATGGGGAGCCCCCCACCCTAACAATATCAGCCAACAGCCGCCCAGAATTGCCGCATACATTAGATGCGACAGTTCTGGGACTGTACCCGGCTCTTCCCGATTTACCCTGGTGCGTTGGCAAATCGGGGTAATAAGGAGTTATTGGCAGCCCATAGCTGCCAATAAGTCCTAGATTAATCATGTCAGGCGTCTATGAGACACCCTCCATGATTAATCTGTAAATTACAGTAAAAAAACACACACACCCGAAAAATCCTTTATTAGAAATAAAAACACACACATATACCCTGGTTCACCACTTTAATCAGCCCCAAAAAGCCCTCCTTGTCCGGCGTAATCCAGGATGATCCAGCGTCGCTTCAACCGCAGCTGCATGGAGGTGACCGGAGCCGCAGCAGACACAGCCGCTCCGGTCACCTCCATGCAGCAAATGAAGACAGCCGTGCGATCAGCTGCTGTCACTGAGGTTACCCGCGGCCACCGGTGGATGCAGCGGTGGCCGCGGGTAACCTCAGTGACAGCAGCTGATCGCGCGGCTGTGTTCATTTGCTGTGTGGAGGTGACCGGAGCGGCTGTGTCTGCTGCGGCTCCGGTCACCTCCATGCAGCTGCGGTTGAAGCGACGCTGGATCATCCTGGATTACGCCGGACAAGGAGGGCTTTTTGGGGCTGATTAAAGTGGTGAACCAGGGTATATGTGTGTGTTTTTATTTCTAATAAAGGATTTTTCGGGTGTGTGTGTTTTTTTACTGTAATTTACAGATTAATCATGGAGGGTGTCTCATAGACGCCTGACATGATTAATCTAGGACTTATTGGCAGCTATGGGCTGCCAATAACTCCTTATTACCCCGATTTGCCAACGCACCAGGGTAAATCGGGAAGAGCCGGGTACAGTCCCAGAACTGTCGCATCTAATGTATGCGGCAATTCTGGGCGGCTGTTGGCTGATATTGTTAGGGTGGGGGGCTCCCCATAACGTGGAGCTCCCCATCCTGAGAATACCAGCCTTCAGCCGTATGGCTTTATCTGGCTGGTTTTAAAAATGGGGGGAACCGCACGCCGTTTTTTTTAAATTATTTAATTATTTATTTCACTACACAGTATAGACACGCCCACCGGCTGCTGTGATTGGGTGCAGTGTGACACCTGTCACTCAGAGTGGGGGCGTGTCTCACTGTAACCAATCATAGGCGCTGGTGGGCGGGGAAAGCAGGGAATACGAAATTGTTTAATGGGCGGCCGGCTTTTTCAAAACAGTAAAAGCCGCCGGAGCAGTGTGAATGCCGTGCAACGCGGCGCCGGGGATCGGGGATTGGTGAGTATGAGAGAGGGCTGCTAACTTCAGTTACTCAGGGGATTAGTGGTCACCGGTGAGTCTTCACTGGTGACCGCTAATCAGGACGCGACACAGACAGAGCCGCAGCATGACAATGAAGTCGGGTGAAGTTCACCCGAGTTCATTCTGACAGTGCGGCTCTGTCTGTGTCTGCTGTCATCTGCCATTCAGCTCTGCTACATGGCTGTCTGTGTCTGCTGTTAGCGGCCATGTAGCAGAGCTGAATGGCAGATGACATAGTAAAAACGCATCCCACATTACACACGCTTGTCAAGTCAATAAATAAAAAAAAAAAAAGGTGCTCAATGCATACGTCACAGATCACATGATCTAAAGGATCGCACACAAAATTGACCAATTTAACATAGACTACTAACGCTCGTGTGACAGCAAATGAACGACCAACGTGAAATCTGATAGATCCCGTATGCAACCTGGGCGTGTCACATCGCAAATGCGATTGTACAACTAATTGCAACGTGTAAAGTGGGCTTTAGACAGATTGTCTTCCTTTGAGTCAAAATAGTAGACAACCCCTTTAAAGTCATATTGAACATAAACTACCAAATTAAATAAATTATTATTATTATTTATTATTATTATAGCTCCATTTATTCCATGGCACTTTTCATGTAAAATAGGGGTACACATAGTATGGATAAGTACAATAATCATAAACAAAACAAGGCACAGACTGGAACAGGAGGAGCGAGGACCCTGCCTGCGAGGGCTCACAGTCTACGAGGGTTGGGTGAGGATACAGTAGGTGAGGGCAGACCTGGACGTGCGGTGCGATAGTGGTCTGAGGGTTATGGCAGGCTGTAGACTTGTCGGAAGATGGAAGATGTGGGTCTTCAGGTTCCATTCTATAGTCTTCACTCTCAAGTGATCTCTCTTTTAGCACCTGCCTTTCAACCAGTTCAACACTTTTGCCTATTTCCAGTATTGAGAATTTCTCTTTTTTTTTTAAAAAAAAAAAATATATAAATATCAAATATTCAAGTAGCATCTAGGCTTATCATTTTTTCATGTTAAATTTTTCATTTTATAGGCATAGTGCCCGTTTAAGAATTAATTCTAAAATCACTTGTAATATCCAATTACTCTTTCTTTTTCCAGCTAAATGACTTCATATTGCTATAAAAAAAATGAAGAATTAACTGGGTAACTGCTATAAAAAAAAATATAAAAAAATTACAAAGTTTTCTGTAATTAGCATCATGGATCCGTTTTGAGAGACGTGTAGTAAATCAACAGATAAATCAGACAAACGACTTAATGGTTCCGCTGGTGTTCGCAGACGTCTTACGAAATCCACCTGTCAGCGATGGCCCAGAGACATGTAAGAAATCAGCCGCGCACGCAGCCTCTGCAGGAAAACTACTGTGTAAAGCTTAGCATCTGTGTCTTGCAGCTGCTAAAGAAACTCCATGTGTTCCTCCAGCTGTTTTTTCAATTGCTTAAGAAAAAAAAAGGATAACAAAAGTCGTCTGCGCTGCTAGAGAAATGAGAAAATCGTGGCTAATTATAAAGTGGAGCAACAAGGGTTTTTTTAAGTACTTGTTGCTGGAAAGTAATAAAAACAATATTAAGCTTCAGCATCCAGGTTATTTTTTGGCAAAGTCATTAAAAGTGTAACATTTTAAAAAAATCTATTTATTTTTTGGGATAAAAAAAATTAAAGTAAATAAACTCTGTGATGTCGTAGATAATAAGTCAGTGCATTGAGGATTGCCCTAAGTCTCTTGGTTAGTGTCAATTGCATAATGTTTACGGTATCAGAGAGTAAAGCGGGCTTTACACGCTACAATATATCTAACGAAATGTCGGCGGGGTCACGTCCTAAGTGACGCACATCCAACATCGTTAGTGATATCGTAGCGTGTGACAGCGGTGAACGAGCAGAAATACTCACCTTCTCGTTCATCGTTGACACGTCGCTCATTTTCTAAAAATCGCACGTCCAGTTGTTCATCGTACAGCACACATCGCTCCGTGTGACACCCCGGGAACGATGAGCTGCAGCTTACCTGTGGCCGCCGCCAATGCGGAAGGAAGAAGGTGGGCAGGATGTTTACGTCCCGCTCATCTCCCCCCGTCTGCTTCTATTGGGCGGCCGCTGTGTGACGTCGCTGTGACACCGAACGTCCCTCCCCCTTCAGGAAGTGGATGTTCGCCGCCCACAGCGAGGTTGTTGGGAAGGTAAGTACGTGTGACGGGGGGTACAGCATTGTGCGACACGCCCAACAAATTGGCCGTGCCACACAAACGATGGGGGCGGGTGCGATCGCTCATGTGATCGCACGATAAATCGCCGCGTGTAAAGCGGCCTTAAGTCTCTTAGTTAGTGCCAATTGCATAAAGTTTACGTTATCAGGGAGTAAGTGTAAGTTCCCACTTTGCTGTTGCGGCGGCCAAAGATTAAAAGCTCAAGCAGCTCTGAGCAGCTTCGGCCTAGCTGTTGAGCCCAGTTGTCTGCAGTGCTGTCGGCGAGAAGTCAGCACTGCACACAATAGATAGCCGGTTTAAGAGGTGGAGTCTAAGCACTGGACCTAGGCGGGTTAAGTAAAGCACAGTTTGCATTTTTACTACTACCAGATCTTTTCTGAAAACGGACAACCCCTTTAATAACATAGTTCATCTGGTAGCCATTCTGATCCTAGCAAACTTACTGATGGCACATAACTAGAGCTGAGCTCGTAGGGGCCAGTTATGCTCCCTTTAAGATCTGAGCCAGCACCCTTCTCTATCACAGCTCATACAAGGAGGCTGGATTAGGCAACTTTCCCACTTCAGTTTTTTCATCAGTCACAACCCGTTTTATGACTGATGGGGTGGATGAGTCGTAAATTCTGGTACAACTGATGCAACGGATGCTTTAAAAAAACAGATCCGTTATACAATTTTTTGGAGAGAGAGAGCATGAGAGAGAGAGAGAGACCTATTGCTCTTATGCAGCTAAAGTGGAGCCTTGAAATGTCATTCTAGACATACTGGGCATGCTCAGTAGCAAATGACGGAAACCAGCATTGGATTCCGTCGTGCGACAGATTACGGCGGAATCCTGCACCATAGAGAACCATTATTCCTCTTGACGGATTGTGACGGAATCCTGCACAGTGATTGTTGTTGATGCTCCAAAAAACGTTACAGTCTCAGTTCTTTCTGCCCGACAGTCAGTCATTCCACGACTGAGCAGTCGCACGGTGGATGCAACCCAAGGCTATCAGTCGCAATCCATCATTAATACAAGTCAATGAGCAAAAAACTGAATCCTGCAAAATATTTTGCATGATACCATATTTTTTCAAGGCAATGGATTGTGACTGATGCAAAAAGACTGAAGTGTGAAAGTAGACTTAGGTAATGAAATAAACAGGCAGCCAGCCCTCTTTGCACACTGTTCTGGTCCTTAAAGGGAATCTGTCACCAGGTTTTTGCCACCTAATCTGAGAGCAGCATAATGTAGGGGCAGAGACCCTGATTCCAGCGATGTGTCACTTACTGGGCTGCTTAGTGTAGTTTTGATAAAATCTCTGTTTAATCAGCAGGAGATTATCATTACAGGACTACTTCGCGTGCTGCAGGTAGTCTGGCATTTTCATAAGCTCTGTATAACTGCTTGATCTGCAGCAGAGAAAACAGTGATTTTATCAAAAAGACAGCAAACAGTCCATTAAGTGACACATTGCGAAATCAGAGTCTCTGTCTCTACATTATGCTGCTCTCAGATGGGGGAGAAAAAACCTGGTGAAAGGTTCCCTTTAAAAAAGCAGTCACATCAAAATTTTTATCACCTTATTATTTTGCCATCCTTATATTATATAGCATATATAGTCATCATTAGAACTACAAAATGTTTTCAATCACACAGATTTATAATTCTAATAATGACTAATGCAGGGAAAAAAACTTCTTGTTTCTACATAGAACACAGAAGGATTAAGTTAGCCTGTTTATAATCATGTGATGTCATAGATCTAATGGAAAAGAGAAGAATTAACTGGGTAAAAAGGCAAACTGAGCAATTGTAAGTACACAGTGCTATATAATATGATTTAAATATAGTAAGAGGATAAAAACTTTAATGGGAGTGATACTTTAATGAGCACTTTTTACTAGATTTTTTTTAAGCAAACCGGGTGTCTTCTCCAATTGCTGCTGTGCCCTTCTATTCCAAAGTTATGCTCCCCCCAGTAATAAATATGCAAACCTTCCCTTTAAAGACTAACCATCGGTTTAATTTTAATTTCATAAGCCAATAGTACATGTGAGGAGCTAGCTGTGGACTAAAAACAATTGGACCAATGGACATAGAGCGTAGCCCGCAGCTTTAAGGGATTCAGTGTTTTTCCAGCATGGAACACTGGTTACGTCGACCTTATTGTTGTGTTTTATTAGATGCTTTCTTATTTGTCAGTTTAAGGCACAACATTTTTTAATTGGAGTAAAGCAATCATTCTATTACACTCTTTAGTGTCTCCTTGTCACTAGTTTGATTATGTGGATTATGTGGATGGGAATAGTAGATGCAGTGGAGCCATGGAGTCCTAGGTGAGGGGCTCAGCCTCAGTAAAATACCTCCATCAATGCACAGTTAGCTTTGGGGAAGTATCCAGGGGGCTGGGTTCAATCCTGGGGGCGGCTTGGGGTACTTAGCACACTGATGAGAGGATGGAGTGTTGTTGTCAGCTGGAATTCGATACACATGCTATGGTCGTGGTATTCGTTGTCTGGAGGAACATAGGCTGTGACTGCAGACTAAATCGGTGGGAAATATAAAAGCTGGAGGCCGACCAAAAGTTGGGAGATGGTGGGTATCGCCTGGTACAGTCCCAGTTTGGTATCTCGTGGACTGGGGGCATCTCATCTTGGCCATCTACCCAGAGTTTCTGTAAGACCTTGGACGTAACAAATAAAAATAATTGCATCGCAAACCTGCCCAGGTGATTAATACAACCTACAACCTCACCTCTTGACAGTACACATGAAAGTAAGCAACTTTGTAATATATTTTATTAGAGAAATTTGCTTCTTTTTTTCCTGAATTGATATTTCCTTCTCAATTTATGGGTTAAATCTGTATGCAGTTAGAACAGATTTTCTCATTACTGAGAAAGGAGATTACAATTGGTGCTTTTAAAATTATATGGAGGAAGGAACTGGAGTCAGACACAGACATTCTGCTGCAAATTTGGGTTAAAAAAATGTTCTGAGACTCGGTTGTGTCAAAATTTTGTAAAATTGTTCTTGTATTCAGTGAGATATTGATTAAAATCTTACTTTTTAAAGGAGGTGTACTCATTTATGCTATGCATTGTATACACTATCTCCCCCAACTCCACCTTATGTCCCATCCCCTCTGACAGCCTTTCTCCCAGAGAATATTGTGCTGGATTCTTCTCACCTCCCGAACAAGTGATAAATTTGTGGCCTCCATAATCAGTAGGCTCAAGTCCTATGAACTTGCCGATATCGGAGGGATTGGGGGGGAAGAAGGAAAAGGAGGAGAAGGAGAAGAAAAGGGAGGAGAAGGAAAAGGAGGAGAAGGAAAAGGAGGAGAAGGAAAAGGAGGAGAAGGAGAAGGAAAAGGAGGAGAAGGAAAAGGAGGAGAAGGAGAAGGAAAAGGAGGAGAAGGAGAAGGAAAAGGAGAAGAAGGAGAAGGAAAAGGAGAAGGAAAAGGAGGAGAAGGAGAAGGAAAAGGAGGAGAAGGAGGAGAAGGAAAAGGAGGAGAAGGAGGGGAAGGAAGAGGAGGAGAAGGAGAAGGAAAAGGAGGAGAAGGAGAAGGAAAAGGTGAAGGAAAAGGAAAAGGAGAAGGAGATTCCAAACTAATTGTCCTGCAGAAAAAGCCAAAACTACCTAAGAAAAGCTAAAAAAAATGATGACCACTGAAATTCCAGATAGTAAAGTAAAAAATAATTGTTGAGTCCATAAAAGAAAAAGGTAAATTTATAAGATATACGCAGATGTTATATATTTTTGTAAAATTTTTCAATTATGTTACTTATTGCGTATTTTTATTAATTTAAGAAAAAAATATCTATTAAATGCAGACGTAGCGTGTCTTATAGGAATATAATTTTGTTAGCTCTGTTTCAAAATGGGATTTTACAAAATGAAGGTAAAATGACCACACTTTTTACTGTGCAGCTTAGTGTTTTCCCTGTCCATGGTACTGATATCAATCCAATGCTATAATGTAGTGGCCACCAAACGTAATACCTGACTGGTTATTTACTTGCTGTTTTCACCTTTGATTAAAAAATATTTGCAATAAGAAAAATCTTAAATATTAATGTTCCGTATATATATATATATATATATATATATATATATATATATATATATATACATATATATGTATATATATATATATATATATATATATATATATATATATATATATACACAGTATATATATATAGTGTATTTAAAGTCTAGTGTTCTCCAATTTATGTGTAAAAAAACATTTGTTATGCATATAAAACATTATAATACAAGTAAAAAATATAAAGAAAAATACAAAAAAAAATATTCTCTAACCATGACATTAGACATACACTGGAGATCAAAATTAGAGAACAACACACAATTTCCTGAATGTTAAGCTCATTGTGTCGTCCTATGTGATTACATCCTAACATGCGTAAACTCGCAGAATTTTAAGCTTATTTCATAAATTGAATTTATTCCAAAGCACATAATAAAAATATAAATGAGATAAAAGAAAAAGAACACGGAACAACATTAGAGAACACTTTCAGATCCCTGCAGGTTATTGGTGTTAATCTGGCACCTGGTGCTAATTTCCTTAATTATCTGACAAACCCTATGTAACTGGCAGCCTAACTTTACAGTGTGCAAAATTGGTGTGCCATTCCAAAGTCACTGAAATCCTCCGGCAGCATGTTGTCCAGATGAAGGCCAAAAGGGTGACCCTATCAACCATAGCAAGAGGAGTTGGTTGTTGCAAGTCTGTGATTTCAAGAATATTGCATCTTTACAACATCACAAACTCTTTCAAGTCTCCCAAGAAGGCTGGTCACCCTCGAAAGACAAATGCAAGAGAGGACAGGATAATGTGGAGAATCTCCATGAGTAATCGTTTCATCACTGCAACTGAAATTGCTCGCCAGTTCAGCACTGAACAGGGTAAGGATCTGTCTTGTCATACAGTGTCACAACGTTTAAGAGCATTTAGACTGAAAGCCCACCCTGCAGAGATCAAACCTCTCATTAGCATAAATACTCAAAAGAAGCATGCTGTGTGGACAGAGGAATGGTCCACAGTTAATTTTAGTGATGAAAGCAAGTTTAATTTATTTGGGTCTGATGGGAAACATTATGTCCGTCGATAAACTGGGGAAAGACTGAACCAAAGTGTGTTAAGAAGTCAGTGAAAGGCGGTGGAGGAAGGGTCATGGTTTGGGGATATTTTCTGCAGCAGGAGTTGGACCTCTCATACAGCTACATGGCAGAGTGAATGCAAGTGTGTATAAGAACCTTCTTCAACAACACGTGGTTCCATACTTGCATTTATCACTCAATCAGCCAGCAATTTTCATGCAGGACAATGCCCCTGTCACACAGCAAAACGGGTAAAACAGTTTCTTAAAACAGAAAACATTGAAGCAATGAAATGGCCGCCCAGAGTCCTGATCTAAACCCAATGGAAAACATCTGGAAAATCCTTGGTGGCAAAGTTATGATGAAGAAACCCACAACAGTCAAAGAACTGTGGAAGAGACTGGAAGAAGAGTGGACCAAAATCACACAAGAGCAGTGTGAGAGACTAGTGATGTCCTGTGGCCGCAGATGTGCTGAAGTCATTCACAGCGATGGCCGGTGCACGTCCTACTGATCGGTGACTGTTGTTACCTGCAGAAAATTTACTTATAACCTTTCTCTGTGCTACAGTCATTGCTGTTCTTTAATTATCATCATCACATTTTAGGCAAAATAAAGGTTTAATGGTGATATAATCTGGATCTTTTGTAAACACTGTGCTAGTGGCATGGTGCGCCCCTTACAAAAAAAACCTTCAAATGTTTATCAATGTAGATTTAGGGCAGCACAAACTGGAGAAGTGTTTGTATACCGTATTTACTTCACAAAAATGTAACTTCACTTTGTCTGGTTTAAACCCATATTTGATTAGTCCTTTACTAGAGTTGAACAAAAAGCAGCAAGACCTTGGTAAAGTAGCCACATCAGTAATCCATGGCTGCTGGATCAGAGACTTGTGAATTTCCTCTTATTCCTGGCACCTTGTCTGTTTAGTGGGCCATGTGTGCTGTTATTCAAGCATTATGCATCCGTAAGGACGTTGCACCATGTCTACTGATTAGATGAGACACTTGGGACTCCAGCAGGTAGAAGAAGGTCTGCAGGGCTCTGGTCTGGTTGCCATGGACTACCAACATGGCCTCTGGACCAGGCTCTGGTAAATATTTTTTTTGGATTGTACCTATATGCCATGCCATATTCATAGAGCTTGGTCTCTCACTTTGGTCCTATAATAATAAGCTGGAGCAAAAAGTGGCAGCAAAAAGCATCCTTTAGTCAAGAGGGCCCAGGACAGGCATATGTTATCTAAAAAGCCCATTTAGTTCAATAAGTATATTGCAATGCTTTATTTCTCCCTTGGTGGCATTATGGAAGAATTATTGTTGACTGGTTCCACCACATGAATTAGTCTTATATTGTTCACACCTTTTGATATCGATGGGTGCCGCCAACATTCTGGTGTTGGTCAACTAATTGTGAGGGAAGATGTCAATCGGGGATGTACGATTATGGACTGATGATCGCTTTTTCTTGGCACAGATATTGGTCAGTTGATTTCTTATAGAGAACACAGGAGCACCCAGCCAAACGAGTACAGGAGAGATGGCCAAGATGGCAGTTGGATGAATGATCATCTGAAGCATTGTTCGACTGACAGCCATCTAATGCGTATGGGGGACCTTTAGAGCTGAACCAACATAAGAAAGACTTTTGATTAAAAAAAATTCAAGAAAAATAGATGGGTAATAATATACATAGGCCTTAAAGGATTGACAATCCACATGGACAACATTAAAGAGAACCTATCACCAGATTTGGCGACTATAAGCTGTGACCACCAACACTGAGCTCTTATGTCCAGCTTTCCAAAATACTGTATATAAGTGCCTGGGATGCTCTGTATAATGTAAAAAACACTTTTATATTACTCAGCTAGGGGGCGGTTCAATCTGATAGGTGTCGCTGCTCTCCTGTTTGGCGCCACATCTCTCAATCCTCCTTCTTTCCAGCCCAGTGTGGATTACGTGTCTACATCATCCACACAAGCCTACATTGCGGTCCTATGGAGGCACAGTTTGATCTGCCCTGCTAAGTGCAGATCAAAGTACCATAATGTGCAGGCACGAGGAAAGGTTAAAGACCGCCTGCGCATGCACACTACAATACTTTGATCTGTCCTGAGCAGGGTAGAGCAAAGTGTGCCTTCGTAGGACTTCAGTGTCGGCTAGTGTGCATGACATTACCCAGAGGGGCGTGGCAGCTATAAGTCCCCTTACTTTACTGGCAGTCAGACTGTCTTGCAAAGTCTCCTTAAGGAGAATAGTGTTCCCCCGTGGTCCCCACAAAGCTTCTCATGAGCCAGATCAGACACCCCATACTTTGCACTGACGAGGGACAAGCACCCCGAAACACCGTGTCTGCAAATTGGGATTCTGACCTGGCTTATATATCCTAGGTCATATGCAAAGGATTGTTAAAAATCCACATTTGACTTTTAGGATCGCTACTTCCAATAGGTAGCGCTGCGCTAGAGTTTGTCTCCTTTACTGGAGAGATAATTTGACATATGAAGAGTAATGCACATGGGCCTCAGAAAAAGGAGGATGGAGGTCGCCCCAGAGAGGAGGCGCTGGATCGGAGAGCAGCGACACCCATCGGACCAGACCTAGGTGAGTATTATACAAGGGGTTTTTTATGCTATATAAAGTGGCCTGAGCTCTTATATACAGTATTTTGGAATGCTGTATATAAGAGCTCAGTGGTAGTGGCCGCGGCTTACAGTCGCCAAATTTGGTGACAGGTTCCCTTTAAAGCTAGAACAAAATATCTGTGCACCTTCAGAAGGGTTTGTGGTATTTTAACAATGTTGTATACCATATTAAAATGGTATAACAAAACTAAAAGGAATACAAGAAAAAAATAGAAAAATATTTTTAGGAACCTTCTAACTATAGATATCACAAAGGTTCATTGCAGAATTCCAGTCTTTATTTGGGTTCGAAAAATAACTTTCGGAGCTTTTAAATATATATTTACCAATAAAGTTCCAGGGTAACCTGTCTGCTGGCAGCATCGCAGAAAAGCCTTGGCTGGCAATGAAAGAGTAAAAATATTCCGACAAGTTCTCAGGCAATTACTCCCACGGTCGATGAAGTTCATGCTGTGAGCTTGAGTGAATGAAGCAGAAGCTGAAAGGGTACTTCAAATGCTCTTCTTGCCCCTAGGTAGTTTATTTTGTACATCTGTGTTTTCACAGAAATTTTTCTACGTTCCTCTTTATTCTAAAACATTAACTCGGTGCACTGACAGGTCAAGAATGTCGGTATTTGTGGCTAAATGCACCTAATCTAATGATTTCTCAGCTTGAACTATGGATCACTGAACGACACAGGGCTGAAAATAGGAGCAGGATTATATGAGTAAGCTACGACATGGAGCCACGTTCAACGAGGCCAACACAACGCAAAAATGATAAAAGAAAAGCAAATCATGGTCGAGATTTTTACAATTTTAATTGATTAATGGCTGAAAGATATAATAATACCATATAATTTTACCATAACGTATAAAAAAGACAAGTTAAAATTACATGAACAGTTGGCAAAAAAAAAATCTTGAGTCTGATTGGTTGGTAATGGGCAAATTAGTCACTTTTGCAAAATGTTTCCACTTCTTTTTTTATCCTTTTTCTATGACCATCAAAAGTGTTGGTTTTGTTTATTTTTATTTTACTTTTTTTAACTGTATTGTAGAGATATATTACTAGGCAGCTAACCAGTACATGCATTCAGTGATATAGGTGTCTAGTGGAATATCCATGCTGATTGGCCAAATATACCAGCCATTCGTAAAATACACATATCGGTAGTTTTTCGCTCTGTATGCTGAATGTAATTTTATACTACAATGTCCTAGGGATGACCACTGTATGATGAAAATATGGTAAACTAAGGCTCATGGGGCTTCTCTACTAAAAGAGACATCTCCTTCCCTTTTTAGGTGCCTGAACTTCCGCTGTCCATACCGGCAAACTCACTTAATCTTCAGGAACCTCATTGTAACTAAAAGATCACTTTCTTTAACATAATACATTTTAAGCAATAAATCTTATAACAATAAAAAGTTCTACAATTCGATGTCGTAAGAAAATGTTCCTTTGCTGAGATAATCTTTAGTAATGAGAGAGCACTAAAATGCTCGGGTGCTCATTACTCAAATCAAGCATATCGGACTGCTCGGGTGCTCATCTTGAGTAACGAGTATAATGGAAGTCAATGGGAAACTCAAGCATTTTTCCAGAAGGTCCTCTCAGGACGTCTGGGGGGGGGCTGGAAAATGGCTGAAACGGATGGAAACAGTACTCAACTGGAATGTGAACAGCATGAGGACTAACCCTTGACACATTGACTCCCAGGAGACTGCTGCGAACAATGTTATCAGAGGATTACGTTACTTTAAAGGGCTGACAATAAAACATACAAAACCAAGGATAAAATGGATTTTACAGGATTTTTTTAGGAAATTCCTTCCTGTATAATAACTTGAAAATAAGGCAAATTAAAAAAAAAAAGGAAAAAACCTGCCTCTTCCACCCCTTGTGGCTGTGTTCACACATAGCGCTTTTGCGGCATTTATCTACTTTATCATTGCTTTCAATGGTGAAAAAAACATTCACCAGTAAATGTAATTTTAACATTTTACTACCTTATCTGGGCATGTGGTGTGTGTGTGTGACATGGTTAGACACATCAAGTTTAATTTACAAAGCAGGGACTCTGAAACTCACAAAGCCTATACGCACAATGCACTAAGTGGCAAAAATTAGAAATGAGAGGAACTCCGATACACCCTGTATTAGATATAAAGAGGACCTCACACATTCTATTAAAATTGTTTGGTAGTGGGACTTCTACACTGATAAAGGCTATGCACTAAGGCTATGTGCGCACTTACCGGATTTTGCCGCGGATTTTCCGCGGATTTGCTGCATGTTTCGCTGCAGAAAATGTTCATAACATCTCTGCAGTGAATCACCAGCAAATCCTATGGAGAAAAAAAATCCTGGGCGCACTAGGCGGAATTTGACAGCTGCATGTTTTGCTGCGGGAATCCCGCAGCAAAAACAAGTGCATGTCACTTCTTTTCCGCACATCGCTGCGGAATTTCACTCCATTGACTCCAATGTTAATCATGAAATCCCGCAGGGAATAACGCAGGCAGCAAATTCTGTGCGGTTCACTGCGTTTTCCTGCGTTATTCCCTGCGGTATTTCGCGGTTTACCTCCGGTAATGTACATCGCTTGTCTGCGGTTTGCAGGGAAGTGATGTCATTACAGGAAGAGGAAGCCGTGCAGAGAGTAAACACACACACATCACAGACACACACACATCACAGACATAGAACACAGACACATAGAACACACATAGAAATAAAATGGAAATATAGAAAAAAAAGAACGTGGGCTCCGCTGTATATTCACCGTCCAGCCGAGGTAAGCACACAGCGGCGGCCCGGTATTCTCAGGCTGGGGAGGGAGAGGGGCAGGGTTAATGTCCCCCGCCTCACTCCCCCTCCGGCAGCCAAGAATATCAGCCGCAGCTGCCCCGGCACTGTCGCATACATTATGCGGCAGCACCGGCGTGTCCTCGGCTCTTCTTGCCGCCGTGTAGCAGTGGCAGCAAGGTAATACAAGGGGTTAATGTTGGTGGGGGACCACCGCCATTAACTCCAGGCTTGATCATGGCAGCGTCTATGTGACAGCTGACATGATCAACCCGTAAGTAAAGTGAAAAAAACACAGACACCGAAAAATCCTTTATTTTAAATAAAACAAACAAGCCTCGTTCACCATTTTATTAACCCCTCCCGCACCAAAGCTCCGGCATAATCCACAGGGTCCTGCACTGCTGACATCCAGCCGCGATGTGTCACAGACACAGCGCTGAATGAATGCAGCAGACAGCAGAGGTAATTACCGGTCATTTCCCACGGCCGGTAATGTGAACTCACTGCCGACCGTGGGAAATGCAGCGATCTGTCATCTATCTATCTATCTATCCCTCTGTCTGTCTATCTATCTATCCCTCTATCTATTCTTCTGTCTATCTACTATCTCAGAATTAAATGACTTTTTTTTGTTTTTTTTTTCTATGTGCTTTATTGCATTGAATGCAATAAAGCACATCCCAACCCGCACGCGGCAAAACCGCGGCAATACCGGGTGCGGTAATCTTTGAGAGCATGCGGAATTTTCTCAAGAAAATTCCATTTCCCAGTGCGCACATGGCCTAAAGGCTGCTTTACACCAGAAGATCTATCGTGCGATAGATCGTCGGGGACACGTTTTTTGTGACGCACATCCGGCATCGCTTGCGATACCGGCCTGTGTGACATCTCCTAGCGACGCAGTATCGCTCACAAATCGTGAGTCGTGTACTGGTCGCTAGGTTTCATAATATCGTTTAATTTAATTGTTCATCGTTTCCAGGGTAGCACACGCCGCTCCGTGTGACACCCCGGGAACGATGAACATCGCTTACCTGTTACCCGCGGCTCTCGCCGGCTATGTGGAAGGAAGGAGGTGGGCGGGATGTTTACATCCCGCTCATCCCCACCCCTCCGCTTCTATTGGCCGGCGGCCGTGTAACATCGCTGACGCCGAACGTCCCTCCCACTCCAGGAAGTGGTCGTTCGCCGCCCACAGCGAGGTCGGATGGGAGGTAAGAATGTGACACGGGGGGTTACCAACTTTGTGCGCCACGAGCAGCGATTTGCCCGTGACGCAAAAAGGACGGGGGTGGGTACGATCGATTGTGAAATTGCACAATCGGTCGTACCGTGTAAAGCAGCCTTAAGTGCAAGGGCTGCCAAAAATTAGGAGGGACTGCAAAACTCCTTGAAAGGCACGTAGAGGAGGGCCTCAGATAATGTCTTACCATTTTAAGGAATGGAACTCCTAGACTCGTAAAGCCTATGCATTAAATGTTAAGGCCCGTTATACGCAGTGACATCACTAACGAGATATCGCTGGTGTCACGGTCACGGAATTCGTGATGCACATCTGGCCTCGTTAGCGACGTCGTTGCGTGTGACACCTACGAGCGACTGCTAACGATCAGAAATACTCACCACGTCATTCATTTTCAAAATATCGTTGCTCGTTCAGGACGCAGGTTGATCGTCGTTCCTGAGGCAGCACACATCGCTATGTGTGACACTCCGGGAACGACAAACAACAGCGTTCCTGCGTCCTCCGGCAACGAGGTGGGAGTGACGTTAATGCAGCTGCTCTCCGCCCCTCCGCTTCTATTGGTGGCCCGCTGAGTGACGTCACTGTGACGCCGAATGAACCGCCCCCTTAAAAAAAGAGGTTGTTCGGCGGCCACAGCGACGCCGTTAGGAAGGTAAGTACGTGTGACGCGTACTAGCGATATTGTTCGCCACGGGCAGCGATTTGCCTGTGACGCACAAACGACGGGGGCGGGTGCTATCGCTAGCGATGTCACAGCGTGTAAAGCAGCCTTTAGTCCTATTCAAAAATTACAATGATGGATTGCAATGCAGCCAACAAGAGATATAGAGGAGGGAATCTGATTCATTTTTGGCACAATTTTAAAAACATTCTGCCTCCCAAACTTGGAAAACCTATGCACCCAGTGAGAAGCCTACCTAAAATTCCGAGACAGCATTGCAATACAGCCCGCAAGAGAGATAGAGGATGGCAGAAAAGTAGTTCTTCCAAAGACTTCAGGAGACCAGGTTACAGGCAGACTGCAAATAGGATTCAGAAGCAATGGTCCATCAGCTGAGATGGCTTAAGCAGGTAATTGGCAGGGAACAGGGCGGGAACATAGAAGCTGAGGAATCCATATTGACTGAGGGCAAAGGTGAGGGCAACAGAACAGGAAGCAAGATGGCCAATGAAGAAAAGACAGATTAAAGCAAAATGACAAAACAAGGCAAAAAGTCCGAAAAACTCACATATGCACAAACAGTTGCATATACAGCTTACCTTGAGAAGTAGCTGAGGCAAATCTGAGTCAGAAAGTGCTGAACTACTAAGCTGTGCATATAGACCAGGCATTGTACGTATGGCAGCTTGGTAAGCTGGCAAGCTTCAAAGCCACCACTAGGTTACCGCTATAATCACACATGACCATGCCTGGTTGGTGGATGCTCGCTAATCACAGTAATTCCAGAAGAAGCAAACATGGCTATAGCATTACTGTGATTGACAGGTAATCCCCCCATTGTTTGGTGGCTGAAAATACACATGTGGAGCAGGGACTCAAGCATGGCGCCTGGGTACCAGGATACTCGATTGAGCATCTCAAGCATTCTGATAATCTTATAAATGTGCTATGTGATGTGTCCAGCCAAGCAGAGCTGCTCCAGATAATGGTCAGAACATAACACAGCTCCTGGCTAGGGGGTGATAAGTCATAAGCAGCGTCGGACTGGCTAACGGAGGAATCTCCAGTAATGCCAGGCCTGGATTCAGTTACCTGCATTGCACTCTGGAGCTCTCACCTGAGCTCTACAGTGCAGCCTAGACTCAATCACGAGCGCCAAGTGATTGATTTCCCGGCGATTGCGGTTCAGTTCATGACAGCTGCAGACAGGCCGGGGTGATCTCCGGTGCTCTCACCTGAACTCCAGAGATCACCACGGCCTGTCCGCAGCTGTCATGAACTGAACCGCAATCGCCGGGGAATCAATCATTCGGCGCTCACAGCTCAGTCCTGCAAACTCTGAGATCAGACCAGGCTGCATGGGAGAGCTCCGGAGTGTAATGCAGGTAACTGAATCCAGGCCTGGCAGTACTGGAGATTCCTCCGGTAGCCAGTCTGACGCTGGTCATAAGTGACTTATGCTAAATGAGATTACGTATGAAACAGCAGAGTTTGGCAGTTTCTGCTTTCTAAGGCAACACATTTCTCTGCCTGAGAAAACACATTCTCCTGCCTGTTTCATTACAGGAGCAAGTTTTTATGCTGCATCTCCAGACCTCTTAGCTGATCATAAATCAAAGCATCTAAGCTTTGCACAGATGTATGCTTCCTTAACTTGTTTTTTAAAGAAATCTATCAGCAGATTTTTGGAGCTTAATCAGAGACACAGACCTACATTCCAGTGATGTGTCACTTACTGGGTTGCATGGTGCAGTTTTGCTAAAATCATCGTTTTATCAAATGGAAATTATCATTAGGACTAGTAAACCTACCATGTAGTCCTCCATATTCATGAGCTCTGTATAATCTCGCACCATTGATTAGCAGCTTTCTGCTTAAATGCAGTGTACACAGAAAGCTGCCAATCAGTTCTGTCGGTGGGGTAATACAGAGAATTCCCAAAGTCCTCTGTGTAAATGTTGCAGTACGACAAATGTGTGACCACAGCTCTATTCATTTCTGTGAGACTGCTGTAAGTCTGTCCCATTGAGCTAAATGGAACTGTGGTCTTGCACATGTATCATTAACAGGCAGGGTCAACTGGAATCTCTGATTTCGGATCATGGAGGTCCTGAGCTTGTGGTTATCTACTGGGAAAACCCCTTTCAACCGGTCCGGAATTAGGATATGATTATATTATGTAACTGGCATCTTAACTCTGCTGGCAGCTATTAGCCATTTAGATGCTGCTGTCAAACTCTGAAAGCGGCAATTAAATGGAAAGCACGCCAGAGGTCACCCTCATTGCCTTAAATCGTCCACATGTAAAGCAATGGTGTAGAACTGGTGAGTTAACATGGCAGATGGGGGGATGCTGAATGCACCCGTCACTGCCATCTTGGTGCTCCTCCTGAAGCACAGCCACACAATAAGCTCCATAGGAGACAGAGATTTACACTATTTACTAGTGTGTAAACTATATTGCTCAAAAAACTAAAGGGAACACTAAAATACCATTTTGTTGTTTAAGTGTTCCGTTTATTTTTTTGAGCAGCATATAAGTGATTAAACAATTGCAAATTCCAGTCCCCTAGAAGACTTAAACAATATTGAAAAAAAAAAGTTTTAAAAAAGAATATTTTAAATATAAGGTTTCAAATCACCCACCTTTTTACTCTAAAAAAAGAAAAATAAATAAATATATATGGATTTGCTGATTTTGTAAATGTCCAATCTAGCAAAATATGGAATTAATTAACACATATGTTAAAAGCCGTAACTAAGAAAAAAATCAAAACACCTGAATTGTCTTTTTCTTGTTAACCTCATCTCCCTAAAATATGCAATAAAAAGCAAACAAAATTGCATATGTACCTAAATTTAAGATCAATAAAATATTGATTCACAACACAAAAAACAAACTCTAATACAATGTCATTAATAGAAAAATAAAAAATGTTAAACGTCTTTGAAAATGGTAACACAAACAAAAAAATAAAAAAAAAATCAGATTTTTTTTCCATGACTTAAAGTAGTTAAAAATACAATTCTAAAAAATTTTTTTTAGGACTCTGTTGTGACTAGTGGAGGTGAAACCCTTGGATTGGCGAGTGATGCTTCAATCTTGGAGACATGTGATAAGTTAGCCGTACTTTCTTTGATGCTGGGGAGGGTGCCTCTACCATCCTTCACCCGGCCCTCTTTACACCTAAATGATGAATATGTACATGAGATGTCCTCCACCTCAGTCATCATCTAATTGGCCCAACTGCACCCAAAATTGTTTTCATAGGCTTCATAGCTTTTAAAGTTTTTACACCGCAATGGCACATTACATAAACAAGATCCGAATCTGGAGTCTCCTTATCTAAAGTTTTCATGCCCTAACACTGCCAATGACCTGTAAAATTACTTAGCAAATCAAAGTAAAATTTGACTTCTAAAAGTATTTAAAATGTAACAAAAAATATATAAAAATAAATAACAGAGGCAGTGGCATAATTAAAGTCTGATGGGCCTTGATGCAAAATTTTGACCTGGGCCCCCACCAGCATGTCGGTCAGATGTCTAGGCGCTTGTAGCATTCTAAATCCTATAAAGACATATGTGCTGCCTCCTTAATGTAATAATGTCCCCCATCCTGTATTAAAGCCCACCTGTCACGTCCCCACCGGAGTCCGCTCCTGCGACTTCTGCTCCGATTGCCAGACGACGCCATGTTCCCACCATGGATAGTGCTGGTGATGGGAGAGGAGTCGGTGCCGTGGCCCGCTCATCCACTAGGCTGGGTTTCCCTGGAACCTGCAGTACTACTGGCTGACTGTAGGTGGCGTGTGTCTTCCAGCTGAAGTTGCCAACATTCACCTGCAGCCAATGGGAAGACACCACATCCTTCTTATTCCCCCTCCTGTCACATGACCACTGCCAGAGATAGTTCTGTACTCCTGGTTCATGTGCTGTTTGTATTTTGATTCCTGTGCGCTGACCTTTGCTTGTTGTTTGACTACCCTCCTGCCTGTCGTTTTTGTACCTTGCTGCCAGTTCCAGATTTAACCTCTGCTTTGTCTCCTCACTACGCCCTTGCCTGCCGATTCTGTTCCTGTTTAGCATCTCCTGGTTTTTGACCCTGCCTCACGACCACGGACTACAGCCTACCACAGGTAGTGATCTCTGGGGCTCTGTGTAATTCCAAATCCCTGTATAGGAGTTAAAGGGTTGCAGAGTTCTTGGGGTCCTGCTTTGTGAGCGGCTTTTCTCTAGACTCCCCTTACAGCCAGTCTGAGTCTGTGGCTCCAATCAGGCATTACACCACCATCCTGGGGCCCTGCCTGGTGTAAAGTTCTCCACCTTGGGCCCCTTTGGTAATAATGTCCCCCATCCTGTACCCTTTCCAGTAATAATATCCAACGTATTGGCTCCTTCGAGTAAGAATATATCCCATCCTGAGCCCCTTCAAGTTATAATGTCTCCCAGAAAGAAGCAAAAGAAGAATATGACCGTGCACTACCAGATATTACCTTGTCAGGTGCTGTCAGAGAAGGAGTCTGCTCAGGTGCTCTGTGGAATGCTGGCAAGGGGTGCACACTAATATCCGCATCTCGGTGTAATATCCCCATTCAAGGCCCCTTTCAGTGATATACTGTATGTCCCTTATCCTGGACCCTTTCCAGTAATAATGTCCCCCCTCCTTTATGTCCCTTAACCTGTACCCTTTCCAATAATTATGTCTCCCCTCCTTGGCCCATTCAGCATTAATTTTCCCTGTTCTGTTGCTGTTCTCTAATATGTTAAAAAAAAAACTAATCGATTATTCTCACCTTCCCCACCCCCACATCACATAGTGTCCTCTTCCATAGCCAGCGCAGAGGCCAGACACTGACGTCTTTGAAGCTTTGAAGTGCCTGCTATAGGTGATGCATGATGTCACTGGTCTGTGCCACCTCTGCCTGTCACACCGATGTCACCTGGCGGTGTAACACTTGCGGCCGATGTAGAGGCAGCAAGCTGGATTAATGGACCCACTGGATCACAGCTTACCTCTTAGATGGAGGTGCTTAACTAATTTCCCACCAGGAGGCAGATGCCAGGTACCACTCCCAGGGCAGTGACCGGGACTGTGGCAGCTGACCCCCTGGACAGGTGACAGACTCAGGAAAAGCTGGGTACAGTTGGGGTGACTGAGGCAGGCTGGACATGTGGTTACGGACAGGATTGGTGGGTACAGCAGGGATAGACAGGTATGGGAAGGCAGGTACTGGAGTTGGACACAGGGTTAACAGGATGGGAGCTCAGGACCCGACAACTAGCTAGGTAGCAGACTGAAGACTGACTAACTAGAGGCATTGCGCAGGCACCTCCCCTAATGAGAAGATGGAAGATGCCTTAAATACACTGTGCCTCTCAGCCATAGACCATCGGTGAGAGGCATTTCCTGGAAATAGCACGCTGGCCCTTTAAGAGAAGGGCCAGTGTGCACGCACATGTTTTAGGTGCACTCCCAGGAACGCTGTGCGACATGTACAGAGCCCAGGAAGGGAAAGAGCCTGCAGCACACATGAATGGCCGGGGGAGTAAGTCGGCATTTCTGCAGAGGCGCCGGCGCTACAGACAGCCTCTTATTGATCGGCATCATGTATTACAGTGCAGGGTCCCAGCGAGTCTCTGCACCAAAATATATTTCAGCTAAATGTGCATCCTCGGATGCACATCCAGCTAAAGTGAGAGCTGGTGTCGGCAGGTCCCCCTGCAACACGGGCCTGGTCATGGTCGCGTCCCTGATTGTTACGCCCTTGAACAAAAGCCAACAGTTTATCAACCACCCCCAACGATACATCCCTTAAAGATAAGCCTAAGGCCGATGCCAACGCAACTGCAGAAAGCTAAAGACTCACCAGCTTCAGTCGACAAAAAAAAAAAAATAATTTGATAATTATTTCTGAATTTAGATGTTCGTGTTACGGCATTCACAGTGAAATGTGATTAGACAAAAGTGATCATTAGTCTCCCTTGTTCCGCCATAAAGAAGGAAGCTGCTCTCATATTTTCCCCAGTTGACTGGGGCAGAGCAGGCAGTAATCTTGCTGAACACTTCACTTTAGATGGTATATCAATGAGGCATTCAAACTGAGTAGTTTATACACAAAAAATTTTGTCTGCTTTGTAAAAGATTATCCCTTTATAAACACTCTGCGGAAAACATAAAAGCAAACAGGGGACAGCACATAGAACAGGAAAGATGTTGTTAGCAGGGAGATTAATACTGAATGGGTTGAAATGAATGGTGCTTACTAAAACGAGGTCCAGATACTTTGGCTGCAGTGAAACATAAATAATGGGAATGACACATTGTTTATTCGGGATAATGAGTAGATCCGAAGTAGTGGCCTAGCACAAGAGATTAAAGATTAAATATCCATCTCCTGATGAATATCTGTTGCAAAACTTTAACCTTTTTCCTCCCAAAATTGCACCATTTTATTCTTGTCATCACTATTAACTTGCATTATCGGGAGTAAATTTAAAAAATCAAATACAAATATAAAAAATCTTTGCATTTTATTTATGCACATTCATTGTAAATATTTTAAATTCTAAAACATCTTTGCAAAATCGTAAAATGTAAGTTCCTTTTTGTTACAAATATATTCGTTTTTAATTTTGTAAAATCGTAAAATGTAAGTTCCTTTTACAGATATATTCCCTTTTTAATTTTTCAATTTTATTGAAATTCAATTATGCATATTTAATCTATTTTTTTTTTCAATTTACTTGACTCAAAATTGTAAAACATCTTTGCAAAATATTAAATTCAATTTAATTTTTGTTACAAATAAATTCCTTTTTTGATCTTTCAACATTATTGAAATTTAATTTTTTTGTTTTTTATTTTTTTTTTGTTTTTTTTTAAGAGTTAGTGCTAAAATGTTAAAATTACGTTAAATCAATCAAATGTAATGATATCGTTTTTGAACCATTTATTGTTGTTTCTGGCCGTAAATCTGAACGGAGGAATAATTCGTAATGACAAATGAAATAAAGGTTAAAAGGAGTCATAAATATCATAATAATTGGATTGCATTTCAATTTTATTTAGACGCCGTATAACCTGTGTCGGAGATTAAATTATTATAGGGATTTTGTATTATTGGTCTCTGTTTCACAATTCGGATAAAAGTTTACCCACAAAAAATGATTTCAAGGCATCTATAAAATGGGCTGATGAGGTAGGCCAAAAGCTATAGAGGGACTCGTGAAAATGGCCATCCAGCAGGGCTGGCAGCGACTGCTGATGACTACCTAGTGACTTGTCTACAGAGAATTAATACTACAGGTCTGCAATAAATTGGCCGCAATCATGAATGGCTAACATAAACAAGCAACACATCTATGTTTATTACTCCAGATATTTTTTTGCTAATTAGTCCAATGGGCAAATTAAAATTTAATGCAAAAAATTTTTTTTGCAAAAACTGGAATGAAGACACATAGAGCAATGGTGACTTTACACCATCTATATTCTGTTGTAGGTGTATTCTTTTTTTTTGTGTGTAATTTCTCCTTTCATTTCTATTTATTTGTACTTGGTGTCTAAATCACAGGTATGAAAAATAGTTATTTTTCCCATTTTATTTTTTTTAAAGGGAACCTGTCAGGTGCAATATGCATCAAGAACCACGAGCAGTTCTGGGTGCATATTGCTAATCCCGGCCTAACCGTCCCTGTATACACTAGAATAGATAAGGAGATCTTTAGTAAAAGTATTTCTAAAGATTCTTTATGATATGCTAATGAACGTAGGGACTTGTTGCAAGGGCATTAGCTCCTGGGCTCATTCGCCCTCTTAGCATGGTAACACACCCACAGGGGCATGCTAACATGTTATTCAATGCCAGCGTCTTCAGCAGTGACGCACGTACCTGTGTCTGCTGTGACCGCTGATCTGAATGCCTGGCACTTCCGGACATGTGCACTAGACCTCTCTGAAGCTGGGACACGTATACCTGGCTTCATACTGCGCATGACCAGAAGTGCCAGGCATTCAGATCAGCGCTCACAGCGGACACAGCTGCATTGAATAGCATGTTAGCACACCCCTGTGGGCGTGTTACCATGCTAAGAGGGCAGAATGAGCACCGGAACTAACATCCTTGTAACTAGTCACTGGCCTCATTAGCATATTATATAGGAGCTTTAGAACAACTTTTTCTAAAGATCTCTTTATGTATGCTACTAGATACAGGGACAGTTAGGCAGGTATTAGCAATATGCACCCAAAACTGCTTGTGGTTCTGGGTGCATATTGCACCTGACAGGTTCCCTTTAAGTATTTTTCTCCTGTTGGATCTGCATCTTCTGCGTTTTTTGCCTGGGTCAAAGAAGCCTCTTCTGCAAGCTAGTCAGCCTTGTCACCAAGATGCCAAACCCTGCAGTGACTTAAAGCACAATTTCAATGTTTTTTAATTTCATCATTGGAATGGAAGTCCCCTGCTCCTTCTTATACTCGCCCTCCAGCATCTTCATCTTTTTCCAGCAGTTTGTGACATAACGGCTGCTCCCGGGTTTCATGGAGCGCGCCGCAGCCTCGTTTTTGGCTCTCATAGACTTGCATTGAGACCTTGTGATGAAACTTCTGACTTACGGCCAGTCAGAAGTTATGGGCACAAGATAGTGCCGTGGGACCAAACCAGCAGCGGAAAAGTATGAAAGTGTGGAGCCCGGGGGCAGGGTATGCAGGTCTGGTCTGGCACCTGTTACTCGTCACCGGGCCAGTGTGGAGGTCTGGGATGTCGCGGTGGCCTGCCCGGTTTCATGCCCCGAGGTATCCACAATAAAAGGGGGAAGATAGGAGGTGATGATGGGGGTTGTTGTTGTGATGCAAACCTGTGGTACACGGCCAGGGATTACCCACTGCTGCTGTCGCTGTTCTCTGGGGAAGATGGTAGTAGCAGCAAAGATGGTTTTGCTGTTTCACAGGTGGAGCGGGCCCTAGGGAGGATGATAAGGGCTGTAGTAGTGACGGGGGCCGTTGGCGTTGGGAGGAGGGTGCTGGTAATAAGAGTCTGAGTCGGCTGCTGCAGTTACAGGATGTTTTACTCACTGTTATGCCTTGCGCCCGGGTAGTACCGGTTATCTGCTGTGATGGGCCCTGTCGACCTCAGATAAGTTGGAAGAAGCCACTGGTGTTTGGAAAATGTCTTTTCTAAGAGTTGCCCCTCCAGTAGTGAGGAACCTGGGCTGAGCGTTCTGCTCCAAGCCACAGGCCCCGTGAAAGAGGGAAAAGGAAAAAGGTGATGGTGTCGTGTCGCCAGAACTGAAGTCCCGGGTAGACTGACTGAAGATTGTGTGACGTTGCTCCTACTTCTACCCCGAGTGGAACCCGCCCCCCAGGTGGTTGTCCTAGTGACCGGGAAGTCCCAAGCTTCATGTTGGCCAACCCCCCTGCATATAGTATGAACATTTTTTAAATGTCCTCTTCCTCACAGGGTGTATCTTGGTTTCATAATATTGCTAAATCTTCATCTTTCCATCCACTATATCTGCATCTTAATTCCACTGCTACCCCTGGTCTCAGTGTTTTATCTAACATGCCATGTAAGTGTCGCGGGCGGGGAGGAGGGTGTCAGCACACCGCGCTCACCCCTTCTGCTCAAGTCCGGCAGCTGCTCAGTGGTGGCTCGAGCGGTGGGCCGGATCCCGGGGTTTCTCGAGCGACACTCCTCGCCCGTGAGTGAAAGGGGGGGTTTGTTGGGTGTGGGGATTGTTATAGTTCGTGACGCCACCCACGGTTGTGGTGATTTCACCACCGCTGCTCAATGTGGGGATCCCGGGGATGGTGATGTGGAGCAGCCAGTTGTTGCGTTGCCCCTCCGTGGGTAGGGGTTGGTGATCCCGGGGCCCAGTGGGGTGCAGGGGCAGCGTTGTGCCTTGCGGCACTGAGGTACTCACTCAGCCAGTAAACACGACACAGTTCTCGGTAAACAAACGGCTGGTTGGACGGGTCCCTCGGACGGTTCACGGTGCTGCGGTTCCCTGCAGTTAGCGGTGACGGTCTCTTCCCTGCACCTTTGAAATGTCTGTTTGGTAGCGGTGGATTCCCACCGGTTACCCGCTCCCCGACTGCAATCTGTGCCGGAGGAGCTCCACACTTTGCCCGCAGGCGCCGGCCCTGGGAAACTGGTGCCTTGGCGGTGGCGGTGTTTCCCCGTTGTGGTTGGACCTTTGCCGTCAATCAGGACTTGCTTGTTGGGGGATCTACGTCCCCTTCACTAACGGATTTAGCAATTTACAGCGACTCCAAGCCTTGCTGGGATCCGAAAGCCCCTGCTCTGGTGCTGACTGCCCTTTGTATACTGCTCCAGACCCCCGGATACACACAGCCTCCGTGGCCCTTCCAGCAACCTCCAGACAGTCCCACTGCAGATCTTCACCACTGTCTGCTGACCTTGCTGACTCCGTCTGGGCACACAGCCACAGACCAACTTCAGGCTCTCTTTCTTTACTTCACTGCTGTTTCACTCTAGCTCCCTCCTGAGCTACACTCTGTTCACCTCCTACTCCTTTCTCCTCCCTGGCTGAACAACCTGTTGTTTACTCAAGCTCGACCCTGAGCTATCTGCCTGGTTACTTCCTGCCTCCAGAGCTGCGATCTCCTTGGTGGGCGGACACCAACCGCCTGGCTCCACCCCGTGGTGTGAATCATCAGCCTCTGGAGGAAGGCAACAAGGATTTGTGGGTTAGCTGGTGTACCTACAGGGAATGTGGGGTGTGTGTGTGTTGTTATCTGTGTCCCCTGGCTTGCCCAGGGCGACACATTCCCCCTTAGCAAAATGCAGACCGTCCTCGGGCTGCCCGTCCAACACCGGTTTTATTTTCCTTTTTGTTTTTCTGAAAAGGTAAAACGGTATAACATTATAAACGGTAAATTATATACATTTTTAATCACAACTGTTCCCAAGACGGGAGGCACATTTACTTTTAACGTTACAACGGTGTACGGTCACGGTTTCCGCTCTCTCCCACCCAAGCAACCTGGCCCTGATGCTGCCCCTAAAACCCAGCCAGCACCCCTTGACCCACAGTCCAGCACAAGTTACCCGAGCGGGATTTGTCCTTCCCCTCCAGAGGGTAGCCACCGGTTCCTTTGGTGGCTGGGCCCTAGCCTGCTCCGCTGAGGGCCCTCCCTTCAACCTGCCTCTCCGGAGGCGGCATTGCGGAAACGGTAACGGTACCCAACATATTTACAAGCCACTTAACGTTTGTGGTGCCCTGCAAGTTCACGGGCTTGTCCATGGATAGTTCCCATGCAAAAAACTTTAAACGGTCCCCACGAGGACAACGGTGCCGGCTCCAGCCGGTTGCAAATCACAAAGACAATCTGGTTACTGTTCGGTAATCATTTCCTTATCATTCTTTTGCAAACTTTCAAACCTTTAAACAAAATGGTGGTCCCAACGGGGACGGTGCTACGGGCATCCGCTGCCCTACTCCGGACTTCCAGGCTCCAGTGCTCCTTCCAAGGGAGGGGGCGCGGCGCTTGCTAGGGCCTCTGGGCTGCCCTTCAATCTAGCGTCCAGCGCAAACCACCCTCGCTCCCCAAAGAACCGAGTGTACTGGACGATATCACCCGGCATCAGATTACGGCCAGGATGCTCCTCGGGCAGGTGGGCATTCACATCCCGCCGGGCTACAAAAACGTCTGACTCCAGGCCCGGCTCGTAGATGAACCCATAGCCCCGGCGGACATCAAACCGCCTCACCTGCCCCACGTACAACGGTCCTCGGGAACGGGAGGTTGCCCACCGGAGGTGCTCCTTCTCCCGGATCGCTCTGGCCACCAGCTCGGCCTTCTTCCGCTCCCTCTCATCGATCTCCAGGCCCAGCGGTACCGGCTCCCTATCCCAGTACGGCGCTGCTACCAGCGCCGGCGCACGGGTCGGGCCCCGCGGGACATCTAGAACGTTACCCACTGTCAGGAAGGTGGGCGGCGTATCCCGCGGTGTCATGGCCGTGGGCGCTGCCTTGCAGCAACAACCCGGCGCCACCTCAGTCGAGGTGTGGGGGATGGGCATAGGTGCTTTCCGCTGCCGGGCCTTCGGCTCGGAACGGGTCATCGGCTCCGGCTCGGGAAGTTTTTCAAGGGATGCCTCCGGTTCTACTTTCGGCGTCTTCCACGGTAACACCTCCGGTGTGCCGCGAGCTCCGGTTACAGGTCGGCCCGCCTGGGCGGGGACGCTGGGTACTGCTACCGGTTGCGGTGGTAGCAGGCCTAGTGGCGGGGTCACAGCCTCCGGGACGGGTGGCGAGGGAGGCAACGGGGGGAGAGGGCTTGGACCGGGCCCCACAGCCGCGATGACCGGCCCTTCAAGGGCATCGGGACGTGGGTCACTCACCCTCCCTTTCTCCGCCTCCTCCTCGCGTCTCCGCATGGTGGCTACAACGTCCGCCATGTCGGCCTCCCACTCCTCCATGAGGAGCTGCATCCTGACCTGCAGCCTTTGATAGAGCTGCACGGTTCGGATCTCCACCCACGCCGCGGTTCCAGGCGCGGGGGCTACGGTGTCGCGGGACGGCATCCACATGATGGCTTCTCTGTTTGCTTCCAGGAACGGTATGCTTGCAAGGTCCTGGCGTCCCTGCTTTTATATTCGCGACTACATGCCGCCAGCCGCCATCGCGTCCCCCTTAGCTCTTTCCGGCCCCTCCTCTCTCGGGGCGGGGTTTTGGCCTTCGCGCCTCTACTGCTCGAGAAGACGCTCGAGCGGGAACTTTTCGCGCCAAAGATGGCGGCTTCTGAAATTTTTCTGCCGGATACCTCCGGCGGTAACAAGGCGCACCTCTACCAGACGGCAGAGCGGTAAGATCCTGTTCGTGACGCCAAGTTGTTGCGGGCGGGGAGGAGGGTGTCAGCACACCGCGCTCACCCCTTCTGCTCAAGTCCGGCAGCTGCTCAGTGGTGGCTCGAGCGGTGGGCCGGATCCCGGGGTTTCTCGAGCGACACTCCTCGCCCGTGAGTGAAAGGGGGTGTTTGTTGGGTGTGGGGATTGTTATAGTTCGTGACGCCACCCACGGTTGTGGTGATTTCACCACCGCTGCTCAATGTGGGGATCCCGAGGATGGTGATGTGGAGCAGCCAGTTGTTGCGTTGCCCCTCCGTGGGTAGGGGTTGGTGATCCCGGGGCCCAGTGGGGTGCAGGGGCGCAGGGGCAGCGTTGTGCCTTGCGGCACTGAGGTACTCACTCAGCCAGTAAACACGACACAGTTCTCGGTAAACAAACGGCTGGTTGGACGGGTCCCTCGGACGGTTCACGGTGCTGCGGTTCCCTGCAGTTAGCGGTGACGGTCTCTTCCCTGCACCTTTGAAATGTCTGTTTGGTAGCGGTGGATTCCCACCGGTTACCCGCTCCCCGACTGCAATCTGTGCCGGAGGAGCTCCACACTTTGCCCGCAGGCGCCGGCCCTGGGAAACTGGTGCCTTGGCGGTGGCGGTGTTTCCCCGCTGTGGTTGGACCTTTGCTGTCAATCAGGACTTGCTTGTTGGGGGATCTACGTCCCCTTCACTAACGGATTTAGCAATTTACAGCGACTCCAAGCCTTGCTGGGATCCGAAAGCCCCTGCTCTGGTGCTGACTGCCCTTTGTATACTGCTCCAGACCCCCGGATACACACAGCCTCCGTGGCCCTTCCAGCAACCTCCAGACAGTCCCACTGCAGATCTTCACCACTGTCTGCTGACCTTGCTGACTCCGTCTGGGCACACAGCCACAGACCAACTTCAGGCTCTCTTTCTTTACTTCACTGCTGTTTCACTCTAGCTCCCTCCTGAGCTACACTCTGTTCACCTCCTACTCCTTTCTCCTCCCTGGCTGAACAACCTGTTGTTTACTCAAGCTCGTCCCTGAGCTATCTGCCTGGTTACTTCCTGCCTCCAGAGCTGCGATCTCCTTGGTGGGCGGACACCAACCGCCTGGCTCCACCCTGTGGTGTGAATCATCAGCCTCTGGAGGAAGGCAACAAGGATTTGTGGGTTAGCTGGTGTACCTACAGGGAATGTGGGGTGCGTGTGTGTTGTTATCTGTGTCCCCTGGCTTGCCCAGGGCGACACATAAGTCTCAGAGAAAACTGGTAGTCCTTATACCTCAAACCCCACTGAAGCTAAGCAAGTTGACATAAATCTATGGACGATCAACTGGACTCTTCATCCCACGAGCTGGGCGTTTTGGTTTACTCTTCTCCCTTAAACTCTAGTGATTCTTCATCTGATCAGGTGGCTAAATTGTACTCTTTGTTGGTGAGGCTTCATACCATTTTATAAACATCACTGATAAAAGGCCACCATTTTTACCAACACCAAGTTGCAATATTAATGCACTGTATGATGTAGCAGTCCTACAATAAATGTGGAAGTGCATAGGTGCAAAATACTGATGGAACAACGACTCACATGCTCACCATTAATGGATCAGGTGGTTACCTAGATTTATACTGTAAATAAACACGGACAATGCTTGTATATATCCTCAGTAACAAAGATACCGTATAGTGCCCAGTGTCTGGCTTACCACCTATTAGTAACAGCCATACTATTACATCAGGCGGCTTCCCAGCACTATAAAACTGCATCCCACAATGACAGCCCAATTTTTCAAGCTGTCACTAAAGAGCCCAACTGCACCCTGCAAAAGATGAAAAATATGCAATAAAAATATGAAAAAGATGTTTAAAATGCAAGAGATATTGGTTGATATTTTAGTCTATATTTGAAAGCTTGCAACCCACATCAAGGGTCTTCATTGTCTTAAAAATCCCTACACTTGAATTCAAAGCAATTCAACAAAAAGGACATACAATTATAAAAACATAACATAAAAAAGGCAGTCATGTTTAGTCATGTCATTGGGCATCTTGACTGTAGAGCAGACAAGACTTAAGGGGGCTTTACACGCTACGACATCGCTAATGCGAACTCGTTGGGGTCACGGAATTGGTGACGCACATCCGGCCGCATTAGCGATGCCGTTGCGTGTGACACCTATGAGCGATTTTGCATCGTCGCAAAAACGTGCAAAATCGCTCATCGGTGACATGGGGTCCATTCTCAAAAATCGTTACTGCAGCAGTAACGAAGTTGTTCCTCGTTCCTGCAGCAGCACACATCGCTTCGTGTGACACCGCAGGAATGAGGAACCTCTCCTTACCTGCCTCCCGGCCACAATGCGGAAGGAAGGAGGTGGGCGGGATGTTCCACTTAGAAAGGAGGCGGTTCGCTGGTCACAGCGACGTCGCCGGGCAGGTAAGTAGTGTGACGGGTGTGGGCGATGTTGTGCGGCACGGGCAGCGATTTGCCCGTGTCATACAACAGATGGGGGCGGGTACCCACGCTAGCCATATCGGTATCGATATCGCAGCGTGTAAAGCGGCCTTAAGTATACTTGTATGACTGGTGCCCTATACAAGCCTTATCCGTGCGCATTTCTTATACTAGGCAACTGCTCTCCCTCTCCATGAGCGGTCAATGTGTGAGTGGTTGTCTCATCAGTAATTTGCACCTGTGCTGCCTGCACTTTTATCTTTGGGCTGCTGCATCCTGCAGTGCATTTAATATTGTGTCCTGGTGTTGGTTCATACTATTTTATAGAATAAAATATCTAAAAAAAATCTGACAAAATGACAGCCACCATAATTAGGGAGATAATAGAATTGAGGCATTGTTTCGAGGCTGTTAAACAGCCAATCAACATAATGGGATTGCATGCCATATACAGTCATGCCGTAGCCATGTTGGTAACTGGCATTACTGTGATTGACCAGCCTCATCATGTCATTGGTTATTATATCAGATCTGGGGGTGCGATGCTTGCCACACTCTCCACTGTAAGCAGTTCAGGGAGAGTTGATCTAGGAGGGAGAGCATAGATTAGAGCAGGCATATAGGCAGAGTTTAACTGCTATGGCAGTAGAATGTATATTGTACATTTACATGCTATAGTGACTTTCATGAGGCACTAAAGGGTGTTTTTAGCCTTGTATAACCTGATAAAGAAATGATTTTAAAAAATGGCATGGGTTCCCTCCTATTTTTGATTACCCACCAAAGTAAAGCAGACAGCTGCAGGCTGGTATTATGACGCTATGAAGGTCCATGGTAATTTGGCCCTTCCCAGCCTTAAAAATGGAAGACTGCAGCTGCCCCAGAATTAGTGTATCCATTAGATGCTTCAATTCCGGCGCTTCAGGGTATTATTTTTTGAGGTTGATGTCAGTTGTGTGATGTCAGCTGGCATCAAGCTTTGGTCTTAGTAATGGAGAGGAGTCTATCAGACACCTCTATTGCTAACAAAGTAATCAACAACAAAAAAACAAACACAAAGGAAAAAGACTGTTTATTAGAATAAAGACTCCCCCACACTATCCTTCGTTTACTATTTTTATTTTCAAAAATGTTCCCACAAAGCTCCTTCGTCATAGTCCTTGATCCCTGAATACAGCTCTGGTGACTGTGAGAAGCAGTAAAGTACAGCTATTCACAGGCTTCAGGTAGTGACGACAACTCTCAGCGTTGCCAGGTCTCGCTGATGAGCCCAGATGGATTTTCAGCAACAACCTGCTATAAAAAACTCTCATAGTTACTGGTTCTTCCCTGGACTTCCTTTTTAAATGCACTGATGGATATTCCTCACCCAAACCAGACCACTTTAACTGCCTCTCCATGATCCTAAAGCCCAACAAAGATGTCCTCAATTGGATTACCTACCAGCAAATTTTCATAAATATATAGACATCAAGATTTTGGTTAATAGGGCTTATTTGTTCCATCATGGTAACACTCGGGGTATACACCTTCTCTAATTGAAAGGCCCTTACTCGGCCATATCTTCTTTCTGTGCAGGAGCAATGGGGGTTTCCATTCAAATTAAAAAGAAAAATGAAAATGATGTGTACGAATAAATAAATAATAATAATGATACATCAATCATGTTAATAGCCCCAAAACTAAAAAGAACTTATAGCCATTAAATTAAAAACAGTCCAATTGGTATATGGTTTGGCCCAAAATAACTTGGACCTCATCCAGTTAAGGGATGGGGTTGAAAAGTTTTCTAACAACAAATTAAATTCATCTTAATGTTTTTGGTTTTTTTTTATACAAAACCATTTAGATAAACTAGACTGCTTCAGAAATATCTGTTTTAACGCTGTCATATGTGAATACACCCTTAGAACCATGGCTACAATTCTTAAGCTCATAACTATAATGACACAGAAACCAAAGGATGGACTGGACCAAAGTGCGGCTCCTAGACCGAGACTACCGAAGGATTTTAAATAGTGTCCGCGAGCCGCACCATGTCCTCTGCCACCCAGCTGCCGCTGCTGACCACTGCCTGATATCACCGTTATCCACAGTCCCTCCTTCCACCAATCAGTGTGTGAGACAGTTGTGTGGAGGGTCAGTGCAGCAGGGCGGTGTGGGAACTGGAAAGAGGAGAGTATGTAGTGGGTTGTTTTTTCCCTATGTGTATGAGGGCATACTGTATATGTTGTGCTCATGTATATAGAGGGCTATATGGGGTTCAAAAGAGTATTCAGGAGGCTATGTGGGGCTCATTAATATATAGGAGGCTATGTGGGGCTCATGTATATAGGAGGCTATGTGGGGCTCAAAAATATATATGAGGTTGTCAATATACCAAAAACCATATTATTGATTCCAGTACTTACAGTACAGACCAAAAGTTTGGACACACCTTCTCATTCAAAGAGTTTTTTTTATTTTCATGACTCTGAAAATTGTAGATTCACATTGAAGGCATCAAAACTATAAATTAACACATGTGGAATGAAATACTTAACAAAAAATTGTGAAACAACTGAAAATCTGTCTTATATTCTAGGTTCTTCAAAGTAGCCACCTTTTGCTTTGATTACTGCTTTGCACACTCTTGGCATTCTCTTGTTGAGCTTCAAGAGGTAGTCACCGGAAATGGTTTTCACTTTACAGGTGTGCCCTGTCAGGTTTAATAAGTGGGATTTCTTGCCTTATAAATGGGGTTGGGACCATCTGCTGTGTTGTGCAGAAGTCTGGTGGGTACACAGCTGATAGTCCTACTGAATAGACTATTAGAATTTGTATTATGGCAAGAAAAAAGCAGCTAAGTAAAGAAAAACGAGTGGCCATCATTACTTTAAGAAATGAAGGTCAGTCAGTAAGAAAAATTGGGAAAACTTTGAAAGTGTCCCCAAGTGTAGTGGAAAAACCATCAAACGCTACAAAGAAACTGGCTCACATGAGGACTGCCCCAGGAAAGGAAGACCAAGAGTCACCTCTGCTGCGGAGAATAAGTTTATCTGAGTCACCAGCCTCAGAATTCGCAGGTTAACAGCAGCTCAGATTAGAGACCAGGTCAATGCCACACAGAGTTCTAGCAGCAGACACATCTCTAGAACAACTGTAAAGAGGAGACTTTGTGCAGCAGGCCTTCATGGTAAAACATCTGCTAGGAAACCACTGCTATGGACAGGCAACAAGCACAAGAGACTTGTTTGAGCGAAAGAACACAAGGAATGGACATTAGACCAGTGGAAATCTGTGCTTTGGTCTGATGAGTCCACATTTGAGATCTTTGGATCTAACCACTGTGTCTTTGTGTGACGCAGAAAAGGTGAACGGAAGGACTCTACTGTGAAGATGTAATTTACCCTCTCACTGTATATGCTGTGATACTATGTCATGATATGTATATTTCCCTGGTTGTATTAGTTGTAATTCATGTATTTTCTTGGGGGAGCTACTGGTCTCAATGTGTCTCTCTCATACAATTGTAGTCTTGGCATCTAATGTGATTATGTAAATAGCCTGTCCTCTTCTTTCCAGAGTTGTGTATCTAATCTGTAATTGCATTGGCCAGTGAAGGAATAGTCATTGTTCTTTACAGCAGGGGATCCCTTCATCTACTGTGGCTGGCAGACATATTGGAGCCCTGTGATGGACCAAACCATTGATGATAGGATGTGTGACCCCTACCCCCTGAACAAACATGGTGGGCTGGTCAAGCAGCCCAGACAATGCATTTCCCTTTTTGTAACTTCAGAGTGAGCTGAAACTTGAAGAGAGCAGGAGCCCCAGCCTGGGTGGCTGTGGACACGGACGGAGCTAGGCCTGTGTGGCGGCCCGTGGGATTGTGTGGAACTCTTTGGACTACTGTAAGGACGATTGCTTTGTTATCCGGTCCGAGGATTGTCGGGAAGGGCCCCCGAATCTGTTTTACGTGGACTTATCGTGTGCTGTTCCAGTGTTCTTGTGAATAAACCTGTTGGATCGTCCCTCGGCCTCGTCCATCCTTTGCTCTCTTGTACACCCCCGTCACAAACTGGTTGGCAGCGCTGGGATCAGAGCAGAAGGAATGGAGGACAATGGCTCAACATCAGGAACCAGCACTGCAGAGTACAAGACCTGGACTTTGGGGAGCCTGCAATCAAAGGCCCGTGAAGTAGGAGTTCGTTTCAAAGGACTCTCCAAGGAGCAGCTGATTGAGGCGCTAGAAGGAGTCTGTTCGCAAAATGACGTGGAGGAAGGATCCTCACAGCAAACGGAAGAAAGACGGCAGCCGGAGGTGAATACCCAAAAAAGTCAATGGGTTGTGTGGTACAAGGAGGAGATGGCGCTGCTTGGAGATGAGGCCACCATAGAAGATAAGAGGGAGGCCATGCGTGGAGCTAAAGAGAAGGAGCGCAGGATGGAGGAGATGGCACTGCTGGATAAGGAGCTCGCTGTGGAAGCCGCGAGAGGTTCCAGACAGACTGTAACCCCAGCACCCATCATGAGGGAACTTCCCAGGGTGTCCCGCAAAGACTTTAAGCCATTTAATGAGGCTGCAGGCGACATTGAGGGCTTCTTCCAGGACTTTGAGCATCAGTGTCGATTAATGGAAGTCCCGGACAGGGAGCGTGTCCGGCATCTGGTTGGGCTCCTAGAGGGGGGAGCTGCTGAAGCCTATAGAGCTATGGACCCTCGGTGGAACTGTGAGTATGCGGATATTAAACAGACTATTCTAGAACATTATGCTGTGACCCCAGACACTTACAGGACTCAGTTCCGTGCTTTAGCCTGTGATGGGGAAGTGTCTTTTAAGATATATGCTCATAGACTCAAACAAATATGTAATCGCTGGCTGGAGGCAGAGGAGGCCTTATCTTGGGAGACCTTCCTGCAGGTCATCCTAAAAGAACAATTCTTTGCCCAGTGCCCCGCTGAGATCCGGGAATGGGTGCGTGAGAGAAAACCAGCGACAGTGGAGGAAGCTGCTGCTCTCGCTGATGAGGCTCTCACCATCAAGCCTCAGTGGAGGGTTCTGTTGGAGGATGGAGAGACGCCTAACAGCTCCACAACACCGGATGCCCCCAGTTATTCTGTCCCCATTGTTCCCCGTTCCTCTAAGCCACCACATGTTGATACCCGTGTTAATGTGCCTCCAGTTGCTTCTACTGCACTTTCTGGAATACGCCGGGGAGAGGAAGTAACAGAGCGCAGGTGTTATGTTTGTAGGCATCCCGGGCATTTGCAGGCCTCATGCCCAGCCAGGCCATGGAGGAATCATCCTCAAACCCCTACAGCACCTTCAGGTGGGAGCCGGCCTCCAAGTTCCCCTACCCCTTACCCAAGAGGACGCCTTGGATGGAGGGAGACCCAGCTCAGATGCTATCAATGTGGACAGCCAGGGCATCGGCAAGTCTCCTGCCCAGCTGTTCAAATGAGGACTGATCCTGCACCCAATCGGATTGTTAATTATTTACAGCCCAGTGCCATGGAGGAAGATGTGGCACCGTTATGTGAGGACTGGCGTAGTGACTCAGCCCCCCATGTTGCACCACCAGGAGTTTACGGGGTGCGACCCGCAGTTATGACGACTTCTGCTCATCGAGGTAAGCACTTGCAGGAGGTTGTGCTGGATGGACAGAGACTTGTTGGATTTTGTGACTCGGGTGCTTTCCTCACACTGGCTGATCCCCGAGTGGTTCGGCCTGAGGCAATCCATAGAGGACCTGGGATTGTCATTGAACTGGCTGGTGGACAATGGAGGACTATTCCCACAGCCACTGTGGATCTGAACTTTGGTTTTGGGGTCAGGCGATGTGTGGTTGGGGTGATGGGTGGTCTGCCTGCAGCTGTTCTCCTGGGCAATGATGTGGGAGAGCTACGATGCCAATTCGTGGCTGCATGAAGCCACATGTAAGTAACGCTCTGCCTGTGTGTACTTAACCAGTGACCTGTAGAGGTCCCTAGTACGTACACAAGTTGGGAGGGGGAGGGATTGTGAAGATGTAATTTACCCTCTCACTGTATATGCTGTGATACTATGTCATGATATGTATATTTCCCTGGTTGTATTAGTTGTAATTCATGTATTTTCTTGGGGGAGCTACTGGTCTCAATGTGTCTCTCTCATACAATTGTAGTCTTGGCATCTAATGTGATTATGTAAATAGCCTGTCCTCTTCTTTCCAGAGTTGTGTATCTAATCTGTAATTGCATTGGCCAGTGAAGGAATAGTCATTGTTCTTTACAGCAGGGGATCCCTTCATCTACTGTGGCTGGCAGACATATTGGAGCCCTGTGATGGACCAAACCATTGATGATAGGATGTGTGACCCCTACCCCCTGAACAAACATGGTGGGCTGGTCAAGCAGCCCAGACAATGCATTTCCCTTTTTGTAACTTCAGAGTGAGCTGAAACTTGAAGAGAGCAGGAGCCCCAGCCTGGGTAGCTGTGGACACGGACGGAGCTAGGCCTGTGTGGCGGCCCGTGGGATTGTGTGGAACTCTTTGGACTACTGTAAGGACGATTGCTTTGTTATCCGGTCCGAGGATTGTCGGGAAGGGCCCCCGAATCTGTTTTACGTGGACTTATTGTGTGCTGTTCCAGTGTTCTTGTGAATAAACCTGTTGGATCGTCCCTCGGCCTCGTCCATCCTTTGCTCTCTTGTACACCCCCGTCACATCTACATCCCACCATGAAGCATGGAGGAGGAGGTGTGATGGTGTAGGGGTGCTTTGCTGGTGACACTGTTGGGGATTTATTCAAAACTGAAGGCATACAGAACCAGCATGCCTACCACAGCATCTTGCAGCGGCGTACTATTCCATCCGGTTTGTGTTTAGTTGGACCATCATTATTTTCCAACAGGACAATGACCCTAAACACACCTACAGGCTGTGTAAGGGCTATTTGACTAAGAAGGAGAGTGATGGGGTGCTACACCAGATGACCTGGCCTCCACAGTCACCAGACCTGAACCCAATCGAGATGGTTTGGGGTGAGCTGGACCGCAGAGTGAAGGCAAAAGGGCCAACAAGTGCTAAGCATCTCTGGGAACTCCTTCAAGACTATTGGAAGACTATTTCCGGTGACTACCTCTTGAAGCTCATCAAGAGAATGCCAAGAGTGTGCAAAGCAGTAATCAAAGCAAAAGGTGGCTACTTTGAAGAACCTAGAATATAAGACATATTTTAAGTTGTTTCACACTTTTTTGTTAAGTATTTCATTCCACATGTGTTAATTCATAGTTTTGATGCCTTCAATGTGAATCTACAATTTTTAGAGTCATGAAAATAAAGAATACTGTTTGAATGAGAAGGTGTGTCCAAACTATTGATCTGTACTGTATATTCATTTGAATCTACAAAAATTATACTGAAACACATGATATAATCACAATAATTTTTATTGTTGAACAATATTTTTTAATTAAAAATACAAGAAGGTAGAACTGGAGATAAATACACAGTGAAAAATTATAAGCCCTGAAGGGTTCACCTGAGTGATAGCTGCGGGTAGATAATCAATCATGTATTTCAGTATAATTTTTGAAGGTTCAAACAAAAATATATGAGGCTGAGTGAGGCTCATGTATATAGGAGGCTATGTGGGGCTCATTAATATATAGGAGGCTATGTGGAGCTCATGTATATAGGAGGCTATGTGGGGCTCATGTATATAGGAGGCTATGTGGGGCTCATGTATATATGAGGCTATGTGAGACTCAAGTATATTGGAGGCTATGTGAGGCTCATAGAGTATATAAGAGGCCATGTGGGACTCAGAGTATCTAAGAGGCTATGTGGGGCTCATGTATGTAGGAGGCTATGTAAGAGAACATAGAGTATATGTGTGGAGGTCATAAAGTATGTAGGAGGTTATGTGGGGCTCATGTATATAGAAGGCTATGTGGGGCTCATGCTGTATTTAGGAGGCTATGTGGTGGCTCATACTGTATGTAGAGGAGCCATATATGGGCTTACACTGTGTATAGAGATGCTACATAGGGTCTCATACTGTATATAAGGGGCTACATGGGGGCTCATACTGTTTACAAGGAGCTATGTGGGGGCTCGTCCTGTATATAAGGAGCTATGCGAAGGCTTATGTTGCATGTAAGGTTCTGTGTGGGGGATTACACTGTATAAGGGGAATGTCAGCATACTTAATACTGCTCAATAATAAATAATACAATTAATATTAATACAATATTTTTCTAATTATTATTATTATTATTATTATTAATAATAATAATATTTAATTTCACCGTATTGATTTGGCCTTCACCCCTGTCACAGTCACTAATGTGGCTCCTCGGGAAAATTAATTGCCCACCTCTGCTATAGAGAATATTCCTGATGCATTATATTCAACCACTCCCCTCCTCCCAAATTGGATGTGTCTATCAGTGTTAAATGCTCCCCTTTCCCCAGTCTCACAAGGACACTTTCTTTGAGTAACCTAAGGCTTTATCCTCCGTTTCAAACTGCACATCCTAGCCCTTACTACCTGCTGCCTGGCTCTTACCTGTCCCATCACAGAGTTCCCTCAGGATCCTGACACTATTTGGGGCTCTTTGACACCTCCTGAAATCATGATTTCAGTGGCGGACACAGACAGAAAATGGCCCCTGTGCAGGAACAAATATGGACCCATTGCAGGCTAATAGCTCATCAAAATATACAAAATGCTTTGGAATTGGAATTGGGTCCCCTTAGAGCTTGGGGCCCTGTGCAGCTGACAGGTTTCTGGAACGATATGTCCACCCCTACATGATGTCATTGTCCAATTCCTATGTTGACATCATGAGAAGTCTGGTCCCTAGCGAATTAGATTTTTTTGTGAAAATAGAATTAAGTTCTAAGTGAAGGCAATCAGAGAGGGGAAAAGACTACCACGGAAGGTAGTGAGCTCTCCATCAATGGAAATTTTCAATCGGGAGCTGGATATACATATGGCTGGAATGATTTAAGAAAACCTGCATTCACAGGGGGTTGGACTTGATGGACCTTGAGGTCCCTTCCAACTCTACCATTCTATGATTCATTTTGCATTGAATTAATTCACTAATATGTAGTTGGGAGTGTCTGTTCGATTACCTAGTTGTAGGGATGTAGCAATTTCCATGTGAAAAAATGCATACGTCCTCACTGTCTTCAACTATAGTCTCATCATTCTTTGCTTGCAATGGATGATGTAAGTGCTGGGGCAAAGGTTAAGCAGAGTAGATGGCTGCCTAAGGAGCCTTAAGGGGTCCACAATTACAGCCATCAAGCTAAGATTAATGGACATAAGGAGATAGAGAGTTGATTCATGTCTTGGGGACCAGGAGAGTTTGTAGAACCCGTGGGTGACTTTCCAATTTTGCAGTGTTGAATGGTGCACCGGGTGGTTACGAGAGGACTATGAAGCCAAGAACGTTAATCTTGTTGGTGAACATTCCATAAAAGACTGAACATTCCGTCCAATGTCATCATGGCATCTGGCAGCGCAATGCATCTTTTATATCAGTGCACACGTACTGAACACAAAACACCTCCAAGTCCTAACACAAAGTTCTCATCCCTACAAAATGCATAAACAGCAGACAAAAAAAGATGACATGAAAATCAAGATGCTGTATTTCAATTCAAGCATAAATCATAGTACACCGGGGAATACTAATACAGTATTTGTTGTTTGCCTGAAACTTGGAAAGAACAGCTGTGCAGATTTATTCAGGAGATCTGCACAAGGACGCATCCCCATGATGGAATGTAGTGGATACACTTGGATGGAAAATTTCATTATAATGGCTGAGAGAACGGTCCCAGAAGACCAAACATTTGTCTTTGAGGTGAGAGATTCTCAGCTGAGATTCACTTCAAGGTAAATTTTAGTGGACAAATGCAACGAAGCACAAAACAAAAAAAAAGAATCAGGCATCAAATTGTAGCATTTAGGAGATTAAGGATTTATTATGTAGATCCGTATTCACCTCTATGACTGCATGGGCTCCTAATATTATATTGTGTTATATATAATGACTAAACCTATGGTACTATATTCCACAGCATACGGTAGAAATGATTTGGTTGAGCCCTGCTAAACACAATAGCCTATTCTTTATGCATTATCTTCAAAAATGTAACGCTCGCCAGTGTTGGGGCAAGCAGTAGTAGAAGTTGACCTTCTGGACCACAGGGAGGACACAATCTTACCCTGACATGGGAGAGGCTTGACTAAGCAACCACTGAGGTAGCCACCAAGGGCCACTCCCAGGGCAGTGTCCAAGACTGTGGCAGCTGACCCCCACGGCTGGGAACGCATGGATGGACACAGGTGCAGGTGGGTACAGTCTCTAAGGCTGGCAGATGCAGCCAGGATGACTGAGGCAGACAAGATGGCTGGAGCAGACAGGTAGGGTGGGCATGATGGGGCAGACAGGTATGGGAAGGTAGAGAGAGGCATAGGTAACGGCACGAGCACGGGACCTGACAACTAGCTAGCAGACAGGTAGCTTGATTAACTAAAGGCATTGCGTAGGCACCTCCCCTAGTGGGAGAATGCCTTAAGTTCCTAGTGCCATAGCATGATGGCCATTTAAGAGCAGGGCAGTCGTATGCTCCCCAGTCCCCGGGTGGAGGAAGCAGACAAGCATATAGAAGGCTACGTGAGTGCGGGCTGAGGAGCATACCGTCTGGCTACAGGCTTAGGTGAGTAGAGAGGCAGGGTGGAGGCAAGGTAGTGCAGGCATGCCGGCACTACAAAAAACTAGGTGATTGAGCCCTACCTTTATATTTATAGTCAACTATATGTACTACCCGGCTTCGCCCGGGTTAATAACTGCTGTTAACAAAATAGAATGTATTAACAAAAATGTATTCTGCACACAACAACCACAAAACAAATAGATAAAAATGTAATTATTAAATTGTTTCACATGGTGAAATGTGTGCTGAGGGTGGTATATGCGTTCAAGTACGTTGTAGTGTGTGGCGCATTTTGTGTGTGTGTTCATCTCCCCGAGTGTGGTGAGTATCCCATGTCGGGGCCCCACCTTAGCAACTGTACGGTATATACTCTTTGGCGCCATCGCTCTCATTCTTTAAGTCCCCCTTGTTTACATCTGGCAGCTGTCAATTTGCCCCCAACACTTTTCGTTTCACTTTTTCCCCATTATGTAGATAGGGGCAAAATTGATTGGTAAATTGGAACCCTCTGGGTTAAAATTTCGCCTCACAACATAGCACCCGGCGCTGCCCGGGATAGTAACTGTCTCTCTGTTTCTCTCCCATTCTCTGTCTGTCGCCCCCTCTGTATATGTCTGTCTGTCTCTTTCCCTGTCTGTCTCTGTCTCTTTCTCCGTCTGTCTCAATCTCTTTCCCCATCTGTATATCTATCTCTTTCCCTGTCTGTATATCTATCTCTTTCCCCGTCTGTCTATCGATCTCTGTCACTTTCCCTGTCTGTCTCTTTCCCTCTCTTTCCATGTCTGTCTCTTTCCCTCTCTTTCCCTGTCTGTCTCTTTGTCTGTCTCTTTACCTGTCTTTGTCTGTCTCTTACCCTGTCTATCTGTTTCCCTCTCTTTCCCTGTCTGTCTGTTTCCCTGTGTCTGTCTCTTTGTCTGTCTCTTTACCTGTCTGTGTCTGTCTCTTAACCTGTCTCGCTCTTTCCCTGTCTGTCTCTTTCCCTGTCAGTCTGTCTCTTTGTCTGTGTCTGTCTCTTTGTGTCTGTTTCTTACCCTGTCTGTGTCTGCCTCTTTCCCTGTCTGTGACTGTCTCTTTCCCTGGCTGCATTGTGACACTCCAACATTCCATTTAAAGGCGTGGCTGTGCATTCTTCTGAAGTTCTGGCTGCACTGTGGCTCCCAGCTCCATTCGCTTTAATGGAGGCAGGTTTTTTGGTGAATAACTGTAAAGCGCGGGGTTAAAATTTCCCCTCCAAACATAGCCTATGACGCTCTCAGGGTCCAGAAGTGTGAGTGTGCAAAATTTTGTGGCTGTAGCTGCGATGGTGCAGATGCCAATCCCGGACATACACACACACACACACACACACATATACATACACACACACACATTCAGCTTTATATATTAGATGTAGTATTCCAAATAATTGGCAATAATAGCTGTAACATTGCATCTGAGTAAGGGAAAGTCTTTACCTGTCATAAAATAATATATATTTCCTGTTCAATTTGCACCTGTTCACACTTGTCTGTTAAGAAGCACCATCAGTTTTTTTATTTTAGAATACAGGGTCATCCTTTTGACTGAGTGCTCCTTCCCACCAGCTTAAAGCGATTTTTAATTTTCCATTAGCAGGTTCCTGTCCGCCTGTAAAATTTTAGGCTGTTCATCCTGGGTTGAGGCCTTTAGGTGGGACCCAGGAAAGAGATACGCTCTGAAGCTGGCTGCTGGGCTCAAACAAAACTGCCTTTTTATGCTGCAAGTGTATCAATGTTTACATTAATTTCCTTAGCAAGAATGCATGTCCAAATTCCTATATTCAATGTTCAAATTGTCTCTCCAGTAAAGGAGACAAACTCTAACACAGCGCCACCGAGACAATTTGAATATTTCCCAGAGGGGCATTGCAGCTATAAGTCCCCTTACCTGGCAGCCAGACTGGCTTGCAAAGTCTCCTTAAGGAGAATAGTGTTCCCCCGTGGTCCCCACATAGCTTTCTCATGAGCCAGATCAGACACCCCCATACTTTGCACTGACGAGGGGCAAGCACCCCGAAACACCGTGTCTGCAAATTGGGATTCTGATCTGGCTTATATATCCTGAGTCATATTGCAAAGGATTGTTGAAAATCCACTTGTGACTTTTAGGATCGCTACTTCCAATAGGTGGCGCTGTGTTAGAGTTTGTCTCCTTTACTGGAGAGACAATTTGTATATTCAATGTTTGCATACCTTTGTGACTCAGAGTGCAGCTGTATAATTGTTAGTCTATATGTGTGATATTATCAGGATGGTCCAAAATTATGAAATTAAACATTTAAAAAATATCTTTTTATCTGGTCAAAGCTTCATTTACAGTTAGGTCCAGAAATATTTGGACAGTGACACAATTTTGGCGAGTTGGGCTCTGCATGCCACCACATTGGATTTGAAATGAAACCTCTACAACAGAATTCAAGTGCAGATTGTAACGTTTAATTTGAAGGTTTGAACAAAAATATCTGATAGAAATTGTAGGAATTGTACACATTTCTTTACAAACACTCCACATTTTAGGAGGTCAAAAGTAATTGGACAAATAAACCAAACCCAAAAAAAAATTTTTATTTTCAATATTTTGTTGCGAATCCTTTGGAGGCAATCACTGCCTTAATGAAGAAAAAACAAAAAGCCAGCACCAAATGTGCACTTCAGCACTAAACATTCCAAACTCTACTTATAAAAATTTTGAGATTTTTGGCAAAAAATTGCAATTTCTTGAGCTGCCTCGCCACGTCACGGCAAATCTCATTTGAGGCAGTCCTACACTAAAATATTTTTATAAAAATGTGCCATACGGCCTCACATATGAATAGTAGAACTGCTCTGAGCAGCACTCACCTGGTCTATTTCAATCCCGTACCCATGACTGAGTCATGGCTGTGGGCGGGACAGGTCCAAGCAAATGCTGCATGAAGTAAATAGCCTGTGGACAAAGCCTGATGACTTAATGTGAACAGTCACCAACCGCCAAAATCTAGACAGATGGAATACATCCCAAATTGGGGTGCATAGCAAGGTGGAGGTCAACCACCGACCAATTCAATGAAGAAAAAACAAAAAGCCAGCACCAAATGTGCACTTCAGCACTAAACATTCCAAACTGTACTTATAAAAATTTTGAGATTTTTGGCAAAAAATTGCAATTTCTTGAGCTGCCTCGCCACGTCACGGCAAATCTCATTTGAGGCAGTCCTACACTAAAATATTTTTATAAAAATGTGCCATACGGCCTCACATATGAATAGTAGAACTGCTCTCAGCAGCACTCACCTGGTCTATTTCAATCCCGTACCCATGACTGAGTCATGGCTGTGGGCAGGACAGGTCCAAGCAAATGCTGCATGAAGTAAATAGCCTGTGGACAAAGCCTGATGACTTAATGTGAACAGTCATCAACCGCCAAAATCTAGACAGATGGAATACATCCCAAATTGGGGTGCATAGCAAGGTGGAGGTCAACCACCGACCAATTCAATGAAGAAAAAACAAAAAGCCAGCACCAAATGTGCACTTCAGCACTAAACATTCCAAACTGTACTTATAAAAATTTTGAGATTTTTGGCAAAAAATTGCAATTTCTTGAGCTGCCTCGCCACGTCACGGCAAATCTCATTTGAGGCAGTCCTACACTAAAATATTTTTATAAAAATGTGCCATATGGCCTCACATATGAATAGTAGAACTGCTCTCAGCAGCACTCACCTGGTCTATTTCAATCCCGTACCCATGACTGAGTCATGGCTGTGGGCGGGACAGGTCCAAGCAAATGCTGCATGAAGTAAATAGCCTGTGGACAAAGCCTGATGACTTAATGTGAACAGTCACCAACCGCCAAAATCTAGACAGATGGAATACATCCCAAATTGGGGTGCATAGCCAGGTGGAGGTCAATCACCGACCGATTCAATGAAGAAAAAACAAAAAGCCAGCACCAAATGTGCACTTCAGCAATAAACATTCCAAACTGTGCTTATAAAAAATTTTGAGATTTTTGGCAAAAAATTGCAATTTCTTGAGCTGCCTCGCCACGTCACGGCAAATCTCATTTGAGGCAGTCCTACACTAAAATATTTTTATAAAAATGTGCCATACGGCCTCACATATGAATAGTAGAACTGCTCTCAGCAGCACTCACCTGGTCTATTTCAATCCCGTACCCATGACTGAGTCATGGCTGTGGGCAGGACAGGTCCAAGCAAATGCTGCATGAAGTAAATAGCCTGTGGACAAAGCCTGATGACTTAATGTGAACAGTCATCAACCGCCAAAATCTAGACAGATGGAATACATCCCAAATTGGGGTGCATAGCAAGGTGGAGGTCAACCACCGACCAATTCAATGAAGAAAAAACAAAAAGCCAGCACCAAATGTGCACTTCAGCACTAAACATTCCAAACTGTACTTATAAAAATTTTGAGATTTTTGGCAAAAAATTGCAATTTCTTGAGCTGCCTCGCCACGTCACGGCAAATCTCATTTGAGGCAGTCCTACACTAAAATATTTTTATAAAAATGTGCCATATGGCCTCACATATGAATAGTAGAACTGCTCTCAGCAGCACTCACCTGGTCTATTTCAATCCCGTACCCATGACTGAGTCATGGCTGTGGGCGGGACAGGTCCAAGCAAATGCTGCATGAAGTAAATAGCCTGTGGACAAAGCCTGATGACTTAATGTGAACAGTCACCAACCGCCAAAATCTAGACAGATGGAATACATCCCAAATTGGGGTGCATAGCCAGGTGGAGGTCAATCACCGACCGATTCAATGAAGAAAAAACAAAAAGCCAGCACCAAATGTGCACTTCAGCAATAAACATTCCAAACTGTGCTTATAAAAAATTTTGAGATTTTTGGCAAAAAATTGCAATTTCTTGAGCTGCCTCGCCACGTCACGGCAAATCTCATTTGAGGCAGTCCTACACTAAAATATTTTTATAAAAATGTGCCATACGGCCTCACATATGAATAGTAGAACTGCTCTCAGCAGCACTCACCTGGTCTATTTCAATCCCGTACCCATGACTGAGTCATGGCTGTGGGCGGGACAGGTCCAAGCAAATGCTGCATGAAGTAAATAGCCTGTGGACAAAGCCTGATGACTTAATGTGAACAGTCACCAACCGCCAAAATCTAGACAGATGGAATACATCCCAAATTGGGGTGCATAGCAAGGTGGAGGTCAACCACCGACCAATTCAATGAAGAAAAAACAAAAAGCCAGCACCAAATGTGCACTTCAGCACTAAACATTCCAAACTCTACTTATAAAAATTTTGAGATTTTTGGCAAAAAATTGCAATTTCTTGAGCTGCCTCGCCACGTCACGGCAAATCTCATTTGAGGCAGTCCTACACTAAAATATTTTTATAAAAATGTGCCATACGGCCTCACATATGAATAGTAGAACTGCTCTCAGCAGCACTCACCTGGTCTATTTCAATCCCGTACCCATGACTGAGTCATGGCTGTGGGCGGGACAGGTCCAAGCAAATGCTGCATGAAGTAAATAGCCTGTGGACAAAGCCTGATGACTTAATGTGAACAGTCACCAACCGCCAAAATCTAGACAGATGGAATACATCCCAAATTGGGGTGCATAGCAAGGTGGAGGTCAACCACCGACCAATTCAATGAAGAAAAAACAAAAAGCCAGCACCAAATGTGCACTTCAGCACTAAACATTCCAAACTGTACTTATAAAAATTTTGAGATTTTTGGCAAAAAATTGCAATTTCTTGAGCTGCCTCGCCACGTCACGGCAAATCTCATTTGAGGCAGTCCTACACTAAAATATTTTTATAAAAATGTGCCATACGGCCTCACATATGAATAGTAGAACTGCTCTCAGCAGCACTCACCTGGTCTATTTCAATCCCGTACCCATGACTGAGTCATGGCTGTGGGCGGGACAGGTCCAAGCAAATGCTGCATGAAGTAAATAGCCTGTGGACAAAGCCTGATGACTTAATGTGAACAGTCATCAACCGCCAAAATCTAGACAGATGGAATACATCCCAAATTGGGGTGCATAGCAAGGTGGAGGTCAACCACCGACCAATTCAATGAAGAAAAAACAAAAAGCCAGCACCAAATGTGCACTTCAGCACTAAACATTCCAAACTGTACTTATAAAAATTTTGAGATTTTTGGCAAAAAATTGCAATTTCTTGAGCTGCCTCGCCACGTCACGGCAAATCTCATTTGAGGCAGTCCTACACTAAAATATTTTTATAAAAATGTGCCATATGGCCTCACATATGAATAGTAGAACTGCTCTCAGCAGCACTCACCTGGTCTATTTCAATCCCGTACCCATGACTGAGTCATGGCTGTGGGCGGGACAGGTCCAAGCAAATGCTGCATGAAGTAAATAGCCTGTGGACAAAGCCTGATGACTTAATGTGAACAGTCACCAACCGCCAAAATCTAGACAGATGGAATACATCCCAAATTGGGGTGCATAGCCAGGTGGAGGTCAATCACCGACCGATTCAATGAAGAAAAAACAAAAAGCCAGCACCAAATGTGCACTTCAGCAATAAACATTCCAAACTGTGCTTATAAAAAATTTTGAGATTTTTGGCAAAAAATTGCAATTTCTTGAGCTGCCTCGCCACGTCACGGCAAATCTCATTTGAGGCAGTCCTACACTAAAATATTTTTATAAAAATGTGCCATACGGCCTCACATATGAATAGTAGAACTGCTCTCAGCAGCACTCACCTGGTCTATTTCAATCCCGTACCCATGACTGAGTCATGGCTGTGGGCGGGACAGGTCCAAGCAAATGCTGCATGAAGTAAATAGCCTGTGGACAAAGCCTGATGACTTAATGTGAACAGTCACCAACCGCCAAAATCTAGACAGATGGAATACATCCCAAATTGGGGTGCATAGCAAGGTGGAGGTCAACCACCGACCAATTCAATGAAGAAAAAACAAAAAGCCAGCACCAAATGTGCACTTCAGCACTAAACATTCCAAACTCTACTTATAAAAATTTTGAGATTTTTGGCAAAAAATTGCAATTTCTTGAGCTGCCTCGCCACGTCACGGCAAATCTCATTTGAGGCAGTCCTACACTAAAATATTTTTATAAAAATGTGCCATACGGCCTCACATATGAATAGTAGAACTGCTCTCAGCAGCACTCACCTGGTCTATTTCAATCCCGTACCCATGACTGAGTCATGGCTGTGGGCGGGACAGGTCCAAGCAAATGCTGCATGAAGTAAATAGCCTGTGGACAAAGCCTGATGACTTAATGTGAACAGTCACCAACCGCCAAAATCTAGACAGATGGAATACATCCCAAATTGGGGTGCATAGCAAGGTGGAGGTCAACCACCGACCAATTCAATGAAGAAAAAACAAAAAGCCAGCACCAAATGTGCACTTCAGCACTAAACATTCCAAACTGTACTTATAAAAATTTTGAGATTTTTGGCAAAAAATTGCAATTTCTTGAGCTGCCTCGCCACGTCACGGCAAATCTCATTTGAGGCAGTCCTACACTAAAATATTTTTATAAAAATGTGCCATACGGCCTCACATATGAATAGTAGAACTGCTCTCAGCAGCACTCACCTGGTCTATTTCAATCCCGTACCCATGACTGAGTCATGGCTGTGGGCGGGACAGGTCCAAGCAAATGCTGCATGAAGTAAATAGCCTGTGGACAAAGCCTGATGACTTAATGTGAACAGTCATCAACCGCCAAAATCTAGACAGATGGAATACATCCCAAATTGGGGTGCATAGCAAGGTGGAGGTCAACCACCGACCAATTCAATGAAGAAAAAACAAAAAGCCAGCACCAAATGTGCACTTCAGCACTAAACATTCCAAACTGTACTTATAAAAATTTTGAGATTTTTGGCAAAAAATTGCAATTTCTTGAGCTGCCTCGCCACGTCACGGCAAATCTCATTTGAGGCAGTCCTACACTAAAATATTTTTATAAAAATGTGCCATATGGCCTCACATATGAATAGTAGAACTGCTCTCAGCAGCACTCACCTGGTCTATTTCAATCCCGTACCCATGACTGAGTCATGGCTGTGGGCGGGACAGGTCCAAGCAAATGCTGCATGAAGTAAATAGCCTGTGGACAAAGCCTGATGACTTAATGTGAACAGTCACCAACCGCCAAAATCTAGACAGATGGAATACATCCCAAATTGGGGTGCATAGCAAGGTGGAGGTCAACCACCGACCAATTCAATGAAGAAAAAACAAAAAGCCAGCACCAAATGTGCACTTCAGCACTAAACATTCCAAACTCTACTTATAAAAATTTTGAGATTTTTGGCAAAAAATTGCAATTTCTTGAGCTGCCTCGCCACGTCACGGCAAATCTCATTTGAGGCAGTCCTACACTAAAATATTTTTATAAAAATGTGCCATACGGCCTCACATATGAATAGTAGAACTGCTCTCAGCAGCACTCACCTGGTCTATTTCAATCCCGTACCCATGACTGAGTCATGGCTGTGGGCGGGACAGGTCCAAGCAAATGCTGCATGAAGTAAATAGCCTGTGGACAAAGCCTGATGACTTAATGTGAACAGTCACCAACCGCCAAAATCTAGACAGATGGAATACATCCCAAATTGGGGTGCATAGCAAGGTGGAGGTCAACCACCGACCAATTCAATGAAGAAAAAACAAAAAGCCAGCACCAAATGTGCACTTCAGCACTAAACATTCCAAACTGTACTTATAAAAATTTTGAGATTTTTGGCAAAAAATTGCAATTTCTTGAGCTGCCTCGCCACGTCACGGCAAATCTCATTTGAGGCAGTCCTACACTAAAATATTTTTATAAAAATGTGCCATACGGCCTCACATATGAATAGTAGAACTGCTCTCAGCAGCACTCACCTGGTCTATTTCAATCCCGTACCCATGACTGAGTCATGGCTGTGGGCGGGACAGGTCCAAGCAAATGCTGCATGAAGTAAATAGCCTGTGGACAAAGCCTGATGACTTAATGTGAACAGTCACCAACCGCCAAAATCTAGACAGATGGAATACATCCCAAATTGGGGTGCATAGCAAGGTGGAGGTCAACCACCGACCAATTCAATGAAGAAAAAACAAAAAGCCAGCACCAAATGTGCACTTCAGCACTAAACATTCCAAACTGTACTTATAAAAATTTTGAGATTTTTGGCAAAAAATTGCAATTTCTTGAGCTGCCTCGCCACGTCACGGCAAATCTCATTTGAGGCAGTCCTACACTAAAATATTTTTATAAAAATGTGCCATACGGCCTCACATATGAATAGTAGAACTGCTCTCAGCAGCACTCACCTGGTCTATTTCAATCCCGTACCCATGACTGAGTCATGGCTGTGGGCGGGACAGGTCCAAGCAAATGCTGCATGAAGTAAATAGCCTGTGGACAAAGCCTGATGACTTAATGTGAACAGTCACCAACCGCCAAAATCTAGACAGATGGAATACATCCCAAATTGGGGTGCATAGCAAGGTGGAGGTCAACCACCGACCAATTCAATGAAGAAAAAACAAAAAGCCAGCACCAAATGTGCACTTCAGCACTAAACATTCCAAACTCTACTTATAAAAATTTTGAGATTTTTGGCAAAAAATTGCAATTTCTTGAGCTGCCTCGCCACGTCACGGCAAATCTCATTTGAGGCAGTCCTACACTAAAATATTTTTATAAAAATGTGCCATACGGCCTCACATATGAATAGTAGAACTGCTCTCAGCAGCACTCACCTGGTCTATTTCAATCCCGTACCCATGACTGAGTCATGGCTGTGGGCGGGACAGGTCCAAGCAAATGCTGCATGAAGTAAATAGCCTGTGGACAAAGCCTGATGACTTAATGTGAACAGTCACCAACCGCCAAAATCTAGACAGATGGAATACATCCCAAATTGGGGTGCATAGCAAGGTGGAGGTCAACCACCGACCAATTCAATGAAGAAAAAACAAAAAGCCAGCACCAAATGTGCACTTCAGCACTAAACATTCCAAACTGTACTTATAAAAATTTTGAGATTTTTGGCAAAAAATTGCAATTTCTTGAGCTGCCTCGCCACGTCACGGCAAATCTCATTTGAGGCAGTCCTACACTAAAATATTTTTATAAAAATGTGCCATACGGCCTCACATATGAATAGTAGAACTGCTCTCAGCAGCACTCACCTGGTCTATTTCAATCCCGTACCCATGACTGAGTCATGGCTGTGGGCGGGACAGGTCCAAGCAAATGCTGCATGAAGTAAATAGCCTGTGGACAAAGCCTGATGACTTAATGTGAACAGTCATCAACCGCCAAAATCTAGACAGATGGAATACATCCCAAATTGGGGTGCATAGCAAGGTGGAGGTCAACCACCGACCAATTCAATGAAGAAAAAACAAAAAGCCAGCACCAAATGTGCACTTCAGCACTAAACATTCCAAACTGTACTTATAAAAATTTTGAGATTTTTGGCAAAAAATTGCAATTTCTTGAGCTGCCTCGCCACGTCACGGCAAATCTCATTTGAGGCAGTCCTACACTAAAATATTTTTATAAAAATGTGCCATATGGCCTCACATATGAATAGTAGAACTGCTCTCAGCAGCACTCACCTGGTCTATTTCAATCCCGTACCCATGACTGAGTCATGGCTGTGGGCGGGACAGGTCCAAGCAAATGCTGCATGAAGTAAATAGCCTGTGGACAAAGCCTGATGACTTAATGTGAACAGTCACCAACCGCCAAAATCTAGACAGATGGAATACATCCCAAATTGGGGTGCATAGCAAGGTGGAGGTCAACCACCGACCAATTCAATGAAGAAAAAACAAAAAGCCAGCACCAAATGTGCACTTCAGCACTAAACATTCCAAACTCTACTTATAAAAATTTTGAGATTTTTGGCAAAAAATTGCAATTTCTTGAGCTGCCTCGCCACGTCACGGCAAATCTCATTTGAGGCAGTCCTACACTAAAATATTTTTATAAAAATGTGCCATACGGCCTCACATATGAATAGTAGAACTGCTCTCAGCAGCACTCACCTGGTCTATTTCAATCCCGTACCCATGACTGAGTCATGGCTGTGGGCGGGACAGGTCCAAGCAAATGCTGCATGAAGTAAATAGCCTGTGGACAAAGCCTGATGACTTAATGTGAACAGTCACCAACCGCCAAAATCTAGACAGATGGAATACATCCCAAATTGGGGTGCATAGCAAGGTGGAGGTCAACCACCGACCAATTCAATGAAGAAAAAACAAAAAGCCAGCACCAAATGTGCACTTCAGCACTAAACATTCCAAACTGTACTTATAAAAATTTTGAGATTTTTGGCAAAAAATTGCAATTTCTTGAGCTGCCTCGCCACGTCACGGCAAATCTCATTTGAGGCAGTCCTACACTAAAATATTTTTATAAAAATGTGCCATACGGCCTCACATATGAATAGTAGAACTGCTCTCAGCAGCACTCACCTGGTCTATTTCAATCCCGTACCCATGACTGAGTCATGGCTGTGGGCGGGACAGGTCCAAGCAAATGCTGCATGAAGTAAATAGCCTGTGGACAAAGCCTGATGACTTAATGTGAACAGTCACCAACCGCCAAAATCTAGACAGATGGAATACATCCCAAATTGGGGTGCATAGCAAGGTGGAGGTCAACCACCGACCAATTCAATGAAGAAAAAACAAAAAGCCAGCACCAAATGTGCACTTCAGCACTAAACATTCCAAACTGTACTTATAAAAATTTTGAGATTTTTGGCAAAAAATTGCAATTTCTTGAGCTGCCTCGCCACGTCACGGCAAATCTCATTTGAGGCAGTCCTACACTAAAATATTTTTATAAAAATGTGCCATACGGCCTCACATATGAATAGTAGAACTGCTCTCAGCAGCACTCACCTGGTCTATTTCAATCCCGTACCCATGACTGAGTCATGGCTGTGGGCGGGACAGGTCCAAGCAAATGCTGCATGAAGTAAATAGCCTGTGGACAAAGCCTGATGACTTAATGTGAACAGTCACCAACCGCCAAAATTTAGACAGATGGAATACATCCCAAATTGGGGTGCATAGCAAGGTGGAGGTCAACCACCGATCAATTCAATGAAGAAAAAACAAAAAGCCAGCACCAAATGTGCACTTCAGCACTAAACATTCCAAACTGTACTTATAAAAATTTTGAGATTTTTGGCAAAAAATTGCAATTTCTTGAGCTGCCTCGCCACGTCACGGCAAATCTCATTTGAGGCAGTCCTACACTAAAATATTTTTATAAAAATGTGCCATACGGCCTCACATATGAATAGTAGAACTGCTCTCAGCAGCACTCACCTGGTCTATTTCAATCCCGTACCCATGACTGAGTCATGGCTGTGGGCGGGACAGGTCCAAGCAAATGCTGCATGAAGTAAATAGCCTGTGGACAAAGCCTGATGACTTAATGTGAACAGTCACCAACCGCCAAAATCTAGACAGATGGAATACATCCAAAATTGGGGTGCATAGCCAGGTGGAGGTCAATCACCGACCGATTCAATGAAGAAAAAACAAAAAGCCAGCACCAAATGTGCACTTCAGCAATAAACATTCCAAACTGTGCTTATAAAAAATTTTGAGATTTTTGGCAAAAAATTGCAATTTCTTGAGCTGCCTCGCCACGTCACGGCAAATCTCATTTGAGGCAGTCCTACACTAAAATATTTTTATAAAAATGTGCCATACGGCCTCACATATGAATAGTAGAACTGCTCTCAGCAGCACTCACCTGGTCTATTTCAATCCCGTACCCATGACTGAGTCATGGCTGTGGGCGGGACAGGTCCAAGCAAATGCTGCATGAAGTAAATAGCCTGTGGACAAAGCCTGATGACTTAATGTGAACAGTCACCAACCGCCAAAATCTAGACAGATGGAATACATCCCAAATTGGGGTGCATAGCAAGGTGGAGGTCAACCACCGACCAATTCAATGAAGAAAAAACAAAAAGCCAGCACCAAATGTGCACTTCAGCACTAAACATTCCAAACTGTACTTATAAAAATTTTGAGATTTTTGGCAAAAAATTGCAATTTCTTGAGCTGCCTCGCCACGTCACGGCAAATCTCATTTGAGGCAGTCCTACACTAAAATATTTTTATAAAAATGTGCCATACGGCCTCACATATGAATAGTAGAACTGCTCTCAGCAGCACTCACCTGGTCTATTTCAATCCCGTACCCATGACTGAGTCATGGCTGTGGGCGGGACAGGTCCAAGCAAATGCTGCATGAAGTAAATAGCCTGTGGACAAAGCCTGATGACTTAATGTGAACAGTCACCAACCGCCAAAATCTAGACAGATGGAATACATCCCAAATTGGGGTGCATAGCAAGGTGGAGGTCAACCACCGACCAATTCAATGAAGAAAAAACAAAAAGCCAGCACCAAATGTGCACTTCAGCACTAAACATTCCAAACTGTACTTATAAAAATTTTGAGATTTTTGGCAAAAAATTGCAATTTCTTGAGCTGACTCGCCACGTCACGGCAAATCTCATTTGAGGCAGTCCTACACTAAAATATTTTTATAAAAATGTGCCATACGGCCTCACATATGAATAGTAGAACTGCTCTCAGCAGCACTCACCTGGTCTATTTCAATCCCGTACCCATGACTGAGTCATGGCTGTGGGCGGGACAGGTCCAAGCAAATGCTGCATGAAGTAAATAGCCTGTGGACAAAGCCTGATGACTTAATGTGAACAGTCACCAACCGCCAAAATCTAGACAGATGGAATACATCCCAAATTGGGGTGCATAGCAAGGTGGAGGTCAACCACCGACCAATTCAATGAAGAAAAAACAAAAAGCCAGCACCAAATGTGCACTTCAGCACTAAACATTCCAAACTGTACTTATAAAAATTTTGAGATTTTTGGCAAAAAATTGCAATTTCTTGAGCTGCCTCGCCACGTCACGGCAAATCTCATTTGAGGCAGTCCTATACTAAAATATTTTTATAAAAATGTGCCATACGGCCTCACATATGAATAGTAGAACTGCTCTCAGCAGCACTCACCTGGTCTATTTCAATCCCGTACCCATGACTGAGTCATGTCTGTGGGCGGGACAGGTCCAAGCAAATGCTGCATGAAGTAAATAGCCTGTGGACAAAGCCTGATGACTTAATGTGAACAGTCACCAACCGCCAAAATCTAGACAGATGGAATACATCCCAAATTGGGGTGCATAGCAAGGTGGAGGTCAACCACCGACCAATTCAATGAAGAAAAAACAAAAAGCCAGCACCAAATGTGCACTTCAGCACTAAACATTCCAAACTCTACTTATAAAAATTTTGAGATTTTTGGCAAAAAATTGCAATTTCTTGAGCTGCCTCGCCACGTCACGGCAAATCTCATTTGAGGCAGTCCTACACTAAAATATTTTTATAAAAATGTGCCATACGGCCTCACATATGAATAGTAGAACTGCTCTCAGCAGCACTCACCTGGTCTATTTCAATCCCGTACCCATGACTGAGTCATGGCTGTGGGCGGGACAGGTCCAAGCAAATGCTGCATGAAGTAAATAGCCTGTGGACAAAGCCTGATGACTTAATGTGAACAGTCACCAACCGCCAAAATCTAGACAGATGGAATACATCCCAAATTGGGGTGCATAGCAAGGTGGAGGTCAACCACCGACCAATTCAATGAAGAAAAAACAAAAAGCCAGCACCAAATGTGCACTTCAGCACTAAACATTCCAAACTGTACTTATAAAAATTTTGAGATTTTTGGCAAAAAATTGCAATTTCTTGAGTTGCCTCGCCACGTCACGGCAAATCTCATTTGAGGCAGTCCTACACTAAAATATTTTTATAAAAATGTGCCATACGGCCTCACATATGAATAGTAGAACTGCTCTCAGCAGCACTCACCTGGTCTATTTCAATCCCGTACCCATGACTGAGTCATGGCTGTGGGCGGGACAGGTCCAAGCAAATGCTGCATGAAGTAAATAGCCTGTGGACAAAGCCTGATGACTTAATGTGAACAGTCACCAACCGCCAAAATCTAGACAGATGGAATACATCCCAAATTGGGGTGCATAGCAAGGTGGAGGTCAACCACCGACCAATTCAATGAAGAAAAAACAAAAAGCCAGCACCAAATGTGCACTTCAGCACTAAACATTCCAAACTCTACTTATAAAAATTTTGAGATTTTTGGCAAAAAATTGCAATTTCTTGAGCTGCCTCGCCACGTCACGGCAAATCTCATTTGAGGCAGTCCTACACTAAAATATTTTTATAAAAATGTGCCATACGGCCTCACATATGAATAGTAGAACTGCTCTCAGCAGCACTCACCTGGTCTATTTCAATCCCGTACCCATGACTGAGTCATGGCTGTGGGCGGGACAGGTCCAAGCAAATGCTGCATGAAGTAAATAGCCTGTGGACAAAGCCTGATGACTTAATGTGAACAGTCACCAACCGCCAAAATCTAGACAGATGGAATACATCCCAAATTGGGGTGCATAGCAAGGTGGAGGTCAACCACCGACCAATTCAATGAAGAAAAAACAAAAAGCCAGCACCAAATGTGCACTTCAGCACTAAACATTCCAAACTGTACTTATAAAAATTTTGAGATTTTTGGCAAAAAATTGCAATTTCTTGAGCTGCCTCGCCACGTCACGGCAAATCTCATTTGAGGCAGTCCTACACTAAAATATTTTTATAAAAATGTGCCATACGGCCTCACATATGAATAGTAGAACTGCTCTCAGCAGCACTCACCTGGTCTATTTCAATCCCGTACCCATGACTGAGTCATGGCTGTGGGCGGGACAGGTCCAAGCAAATGCTGCATGAAGTAAATAGCCTGTGGACAAAGCCTGATGACTTAATGTGAACAGTCACCAACCGCCAAAATTTAGACAGATGGAATACATCCCAAATTGGGGTGCATAGCAAGGTGGAGGTCAACCACCGACCAATTCAATGAAGAAAAAACAAAAAGCCAGCACCAAATGTGCACTTCAGCACTAAACATTCCAAACTGTACTTATAAAAATTTTGAGATTTTTGGCAAAAAATTGCAATTTCTTGAGCTGCCTCGCCACGTCACGGCAAATCTCATTTGAGGCAGTCCTACACTAAAATATTTTTATAAAAATGTGCCATACGGCCTCACATATGAATAGTAGAACTGCTCTCAGCAGCACTCACCTGGTCTATTTCAATCCCGTACCCATGACTGAGTCATGGCTGTGGGCGGGACAGGTCCAAGCAAATGCTGCATGAAGTAAATAGCCTGTGGACAAAGCCTGATGACTTAATGTGAACAGTCACCAACCGCCAAAATCTAGACAGATGGAATACATCCCAAATTGGGGTGCATAGCAAGGTGGAGGTCAACCACCGACCAATTCAATGAAGAAAAAACAAAAAGCCAGCACCAAATGTGCACTTCAGCACTAAACATTCCAAACTGTACTTATAAAAATTTTGAGATTTTTGGCAAAAAATTGCAATTTCTTGAGCTGCCTCGCCACGTCACGGCAAATCTCATTTGAGGCAGTCCTACACTAAAATATTTTTATAAAAATGTGCCATACGGCCTCACATATGAATAGTAGAACTGCTCTCAGCAGCACTCACCTGGTCTATTTCAATCCCGTACTCATGACTGAGTCATGGCTGTGGGCGGGACAGGTCCAAGCAAATGCTGCATGAAGTAAATAGCCTGTGGACAAAGCCTGATGACTTAATGTGAACAGTCACCAACCGCCAAAATCTAGACAGATGGAATACATCCCAAATTGGGGTGCATAGCAAGGTGGAGGTCAACCACCGACCAATTCAATGAAGAAAAAACAAAAAGCCAGCACCAAATGTGCACTTCAGCACTAAACATTCCAAACTGTACTTATAAAAATTTTGAGATTTTTGGCAAAAAATTGCAATTTCTTGAGCTGCCTCGCCACGTGACGGCAAATCTCATTTGAGGCAGTCCTACACTAAAATATTTTTATAAAAATGTGCCATTTGGTGCTGGCTTTTTGTTTTTTCTTCATTGAATTGGTCGGTGGTTGACCTCCACCTTGCTATGCACCCCAATTTGGGATGTATTCCATCTGTCTAGATTTTGGCGGTTGGTGACTGTTCATATTGAGTCATCAGGCTTTGTCCACAGGCTATTTACTTCATGCAGCATTTGCTTGGACCTGTCCCGCCCACAGCCATGACTCAGTCATGGGTACGGGATTGAAATAGACCAGGTGAGTGCTGCTGAGAGCAGTTCTACTATTCATATGTGAGGCCGTATGGCACATTTTATAAAAATATTTTAGTGTAGGACTGCCTCTAATGAGATTTGCCGTGACGTGGCGAGGCAGCTCAAGAAATTGCAATTTTTTGGCAAAAATCTCAAAATTTTTTTATAATAAGTACAGTTTGGAATGTTTAGTGCTGAAGTGCACATTTGGTGCTGGCTTTTTGTTTTTTCTTCATTGAATTGGTCGGTGGTTGACCTCCACCTTGCTATGCACCCCAATTTGGGATGTATTCCATCTGTCTAGATTTTGGCGGTTGGTGACTGTTCATATTGAGTCATCAGGCTTTGTCCACAGGCTATTTACTTCATGCAGCATTTGCTTGGACCTGTCCCGCCCACAGCCATGACTCAGTCATGGGTACGGGATTGAAATAGACCAGGTGAGTGCTGCTGAGAGCAGTTCTACTATTCATATGTGAGGCCGTATGGCACATTTTATAAAAATATTTTAGTGTAGGACTGCCTCTAATGAGATTTGCCGTGACGTGGCGAGGCAGCTCAAGAAATTGCAATTTTTTGGCAAAAATCTCAAAAATTTTTTATAATAAGTACAGTTTGGAATGTTTAGTGCTGAAGTGCACATTTGGTGCTGGCTTTTTGTTTTTTCTTCATTGAATTGGTCGGTGGTTGACCTCCACCTTGCTATGCACCCCAATTTGGGATGTATTCCATCTGTCTAGATTTTGGCGGTTGGTGACTGTTCACATTGAGTCATCAGGCTTTGTCCACAGGCTATTTACTTCATGCAGCATTTGCTTGGACCTGTCCCGCCCACAGCCATGACTCAGTCATGGGTACGGGATTGAAATAGACCAGGTGAGTGCTGCTGAGAGCAGTTCTACTATTCATATGTGAGGCCGTATGGCACATTTTATAAAAATATTTTAGTGTAGGACTGCCTCTAATGAGATTTGCCGTGACGTGGCGAGGCAGCTCAAGAAATTGCAATTTTTTGCCAAAAATCTCAAAAATTTTTTATAATAAGTACAGTTTGGAATGTTTAGTGCTGAAGTGCACATTTGGTGCTGGCTTTTTGTTTTTTCTTCATTGAATTGGTCGGTGGTTGACCTCCACCTTGCTATGCACCCCAATTTGGGATGTATTCCATCTGTCTAGATTTTGGCGGTTGGTGACTGTTCACATTGAGTCATCAGGCTTTGTCCACAGGCTATTTACTTCATGCAGCATTTGCTTGGACCTGTCCCGCCCACAGCCATGACTCAGTCATGGGTACGGGATTGAAATAGACCAGGTGAGTGCTGCTGAAAGCAGTTCTACTATTCATATGTGAGGCCGTATGGCACATTTTATAAAAATATTTTAGTGTAGGACTGCCTCTAATGAGATTTGCCGTGACGTGGCGAGGCAGCTCAAGAAATTGCAATTTTTTGCCAAAAATCTCAAAAAAAAAAAAAAAAATTTTTATAATAAGTACAGTTTGGAATGTTTAGTGCTGAAGTGCACATTTGGTGCTGGCTTTTTGTTTTTTCTTCATTGAATTGGTCGGTGGTTGACCTCCACCTTGCTATGCACCCCAATTTGGGATGTATTCCATCTGTCTAGATTTTGGCGGTTGGTGACTGTTCACATTGAGTCATCAGGCTTTGTCCACAGGCTATTTACTTCATGCAGCATTTGCTTGGACCTGTCCCGCCCACAGCCATGACTCAGTCATGGGTACGGGATTGAAATAGACCAGGTGAGTGCTGCTGAGAGCAGTTCTACTATTCATATGTGAGGCCGTATGGCACATTTTATAAAAATATTTTAGTGTAGGACTGCCTCAAATGAGATTTGCCGTGACGTGGCGAGGCAGCTCAAGAAATTGCAATTTTTTGCCAAAAATCTCAAAAAATTTTTATAAGTACAGTTTGGAATGTTTAGTGCTGAAGTGCACATTTGGTGCTGGCTTTTTGTTTTTTCTTCATTGAATTGGTCGGTGGTTGACCTCCACCTTGCTATGCACCCCAATTTGGGATGTATTCCATCTGTCTAGATTTTGGCGGTTGGTGACTGTTCACATTGAGTCATCAGGCTTTGTCCACAGGCTATTTACTTCATGCAGCATTTGCTTGGACCTGTCCCGCCCACAGCCATGACTCAGTCATGGGTACGGGATTGAAATAGACCAGGTGAGTGCTGCTGAGAGCAGTTCTACTATTCATATGTGAGGCCGTATGGCACATTTTATAAAAATATTTTAGTGTAGGACTGCCTCTAATGAGATTTGCCGTGACGTGGCGAGGCAGCTCAAGAAATTGCAATTTTTTTGCCAAAAATCTCAAAAATGTTTTATAATAAGTACAGTTTGGAATGTTTAGTGCTGAAGTGCACATTTGGTGCTGGCTTTTTGTTTTTTCTTCATTGAATTGGTCGGTGGTTGACCTCCACCTTGCTATGCACCCCAATTTGGGATGTATTCCATCTGTCTAGATTTTGGCGGTTGGTGACTGTTCACATTGAGTCATCAGGCTTTGTCCACAGGCTATTTACTTCATGCAGCATTTGCTTGGACCTGTCCCGCCCACAGCCATGACTCAGTCATGGGTACGGGATTGAAATAGACCAGGTGAGTGCTGCTGAGAGCAGTTCTACTATTCATATGTGAGGCCGTATGGCACATTTTATAAAAATATTTTAGTGTAGGACTGCCTCTAATGAGATTTGCCGTGACGTGGCGAGGCAGCTCAAGAAATTGCAATTTTTTGCCAAAAATCTCAAATTTTTTTTATAATAAGTACAGTTTGGAATGTTTAGTGCTGAAGTGCACATTTGGTGCTGGCTTTTTGTTTTTTAATCACTGACTTAAGTCTGGAACCCATGGACATCACCAAACGCTGGGTTATCTCCTTCTTAATGCTTTGTCAGGCCTTTACAGCCGCAGCCTTCAGGTCTTGCTTGTTTGTGGGACTTTCCGTCTTAAGTCTGGATTTGAGCAAGTGAAATGCATGCTCAATTGGGTTAAGATCTGGTGATTGACTTGGCCATTGCAGAATGTTCCACTTTTTTGCACTTATGAACTCCTGGGTAGCTTTGGCTATATGCTTGGGGTCATTGTCCATCTGTACTATGAAGCGCCGTCCGATCAACTTTGCGGCATTTGGCTGAATCTGGGCTGAAAGTATATCCCGGTACACTTCAGAATTCATCCGGCTACTCTTGTCTGCTGTTATGTCATCAATAAACACAAGTGACCCAGTGCCATTGAAAGCCATGCATGGCCATGCCATCACGTTGCCTTCACCATGTTTTACGGAGGATGTGGTGTGCCTTGGATCATGTGCCATTCCCTTTCTTCTCCAAACTTTTTTCTTCCCATCATTCTGGCACAGGTTGATCTTGGTCTCATCTGTCCATAGAATACTTTTCCAGAACTGAGCTGGCTTCATGAGGTGTTTTTCAGCAAATTTAACTCTGGCCTGTTTATTTTTGGAATTGATGAATGGTTTGCATCTAGATGTGAACCCTATGTATTTACTTTCATGGAGTCTTCTCTTTACTGTTGACTTAGAGACAGATACACCTACTTCACTGAGAGTGTTCTGGACTTCAGTTGATGTTGTGAACGGGTTCTTCTTCACCAAAGAAAGTATGCGGCGATCATCCACCACTGTTGTCATCCGTGGACGCCCAGGCCTTTTTGAGTTCCCAAGCTAACCAGTCAATTCCTTTTTTCTCAGAATGTACCCGACTGTTGATTTTGCTACTCCAAGCATGTCTGCTATCTCTCTGATGGATTTTTTCTTTTTTTTCAGCCTCAGGATGTTCTGCTTCACCTCAATTGAGAGTTCCTTAGACCACATGTTGTCTGGTCACAGCAACAGCTTCCAAATGCAAAACCACACACCTGTAATCAACCCCAGACCTTTTAACTACTTCATTGATTACAGGTTAACGAGGGAGACTCCTTCAGAGTTAATTGCAGCCCTTAGAGTCCCTTGTCCAATTACTTTTGGTCCCTTGAAAAAGAGGAGGCTATGCATTACAGAGCTATGATTCCTAAACCCTTTCTCCGATTTGGATGTGAAAACTCTCATATTGCAGCTGGGAGTGTGCACTTTCAGCCCATATTATATATATATATATAATTGTATTTCTGAACATGTTTTTGTAAACAGCTAAAATAACAAAACTTGTGTCACTGTCCAAATATTTCTGGACCTAACTGTATCTGATAGAGTCTATAAATCTTGCTTATGGATAAACAATTAAAGGGGTTTTCTGGCTATAAATATTGATGGGTCTATTGTTATGTTTTTAGCTTATACTGTAGATGTGGTTTTATAATTCTTTTAAAGAATTTCTTCTCTAATATTCAAATTCATCTCAATAGGGTCAGGACGATGTTATCTATGAAAACTTACCGCCTGGACCAGTGATGCTTTTACACACTTCGTACTGTATCTCCTGAGGTCAACCGTTGAGGCTCGGTTGAGTGTTATGATCCGGAACCATGGAAGATCACAATAGATCATTGGCAAAAAGGTGACAAGAGCATTGACAACTAATTTGGCCACCATCCCCTTACTAACCATCAACACTAGAAGTAGCTGAGGGGTGAACTAACATCCTATGCACCGCGAACCCAGCCGGAGAGCTAGCTATCCTAAAGGAAGGAAGGATGAATAACTCTCTGCCTCAAAAATAGACCGCAAAAGGTATAGCAAACCCCCCACATTCAAATTCTATGGTGATATAGGAAAATACAATACACAGATGGATGATAGGATTAGCAAAGGTGAGGCCCCACTAACTAAATAGGAAAGGACAGGAAAGGGGCTGATGGTGGCCAGAGAAAAACCCTTCAAAAACCCAAATACCTGATAGTACAAAAAGGTCCTCAGATCGCACGATCTGCACTTCGTCCTATATCAAGCGCTCTTGCAAACCAATTAACAGAAGACAAGAACAATTACAAATTCAAGAAGCAACAAACACATGGACTTATAGGAGCAAAACTCCAACATAGCTCCAGGGAGCTTCCCAGAAAAACAACAGAGAGGGAAGATTCCCGCATGCAAATAAACTGAAAACAACCACAATAATTGACAACCCAGAAAAGAACAAAAGAACAAAAGCAACATAAGAAAGAACCAAGAACTTATCTGGGGTAGATATGGTCTGGAGCAAGAAGAAAAGACTGGAGAGATACAGGACAATTATAACCGGCTCGGCCTGCCAGGAGGCCAGGGTTTAAATAGGCATAGAGTTAGCAATGGAAACGCCCATTGCTCCAGCACACCTGGTTTTTGTCCAAACCATTTCTGGCCACAAGAGGTACTCACAGCAGCAAAAGCATAACTGACATTCACAACAGTTGAGGCTTACACATTCTATCCAAGTAGAAGACTGCAGCCGATCAGTGGAAATGATTGGCTGCAGTGCTCATGTCATGCTTCCCGCAGAATATTCATGCCAGGAGACCGGTGGGGGACACTCTACCGAGTGCAGAGGCATAATGATAGTCTGGGAGATCGGCATAGTTTATTTTTTGCTTACTGTTTACCACCCTGGGTCAATTAATATTAAAGTGTATAATTGTGGAAAACCACTTTTACATAATTTTAAAATATTTACTATTTATTTGGTAAAAAATAAGTAATAAAATTAGTAATTTTTTTATCAAACGAAGAAATGCAAAGTTGAATATATTGGATACAGTAGGAAACAATGTCTAAGAGATGTTTTTGAAATCCTAGGTGAATTAATACAAGAGAGGGGTCCAGGTCCCGGCACCCCAATGATAAACTGCCTAAAAACTCTTAAGTGCTCACTAGAGTGTCATGTTCTGGTCTGTCAGCTCACAGCAGGGTGCGGGAACCCAGACTTGGAAATATTGAATACCAAAAAAACTTATAGACAGCTTAAAACCTTACCTCCAAACACAGGCTTTACCTCATGGTACAGTCACTATTATAATAAGCCAGTAGAGTCTAATATGTACCCTCAGCTCATTCCCTGAGTGCTCGTCACATGTACTAGGAGCACATTATCCAATCAGCAGTCTTAACTTATTTATTAAAAAGATTGATGGCACTTCCTATCTTTCTAATGTGAACAGGTGCAAACTGAATATGAAATATAGTAACAAAAAGGAGACAGTTGCACTCTGTAGTGCTAAGACATGTGTAACAATGAATATGGGAATATAGACATGCAATACTGCTATGAAAAACAACATGTAAAAATTGAGATACTTAGCACACAAAAATGGCCAGTTTTATGTGAGCCCAACAGCCAATGGCAAGGTGCTCTGTTTTTGTTGGGTCCCTATCAAACTAATGCCTTTATTTGGATTAAAAGTCATGCCTTCTGATTGAGCACTGCTGCTTTCAGCCTTAGATTATTTTAATACCTCATTTGAAGGTTCCTGTCCACCCGTAAATTGCAGGGTTTTTTTGAGCCATTAAACTGATAGAGACCCAACAAAAACCTTGCTGTTGGGCTCACATAAAAGTGGCCATTTTTGTGTGCTAAATGTCTTAATTTTCACATTTTACATAACAGTATTGCATGTCTATATACCCATATCTTATCACTGCAGAGTGCAACTGTCTCCTTTTTTTTTTTACTTATTTATTGACTGCATTAGATCTATGGGTCATAAGACCGGTACACAAGACTAATGGCCCTAAAGCTGGCCGAATGTGTATGGGATAATGGGGATAATGGGAACCTCACTATTGTACCCCAACAGATGATGTTGGTGAGAAGTAATGGACATGTTGGAATTCCAATGGCTATTTTATTTGATATCTGGGAAAGAAGCCATTAATACAAGTGTCTATCATTGAGAATTCAGAAGTAGTGATGATCAAGTGCTAAAATGTCGAGTGCTCGTTACTCAAATCAAACAGTTGGAATGCTCGGATGGGCTCAATTCAGGTAATGAGTATATTGGAAGTCAATGGGGGGAAACCAGCATTTTTCTGAAAAACCATAACAGGGGGGCTTAGGGGACTGGAAAATCGCTAAAATAGATTAGAAACAGTATGGGGAGGACACCTGAACACATCTCTGACTCTCAGGACACTGCTGCCAACTAAGTAAATCATTGAAAAAATGATGTCAGATCCCCGCTATTTTTGATATGCAAGTCCGACGACTGTGAATATCAGTAAAGTACCGTTATTCACAGGTGCCGGGTAATGAGACAACTCTCATCATCGTTGCTGGGTCTCGCTGAGCGCAGCACTGAGCTGGCAGCTCTGATGAGAGTTGTCTCACTATCTGGCATCTGTGAATAACTGTACTTTACTGCTATTCAAAGTTGCTGGAGCTGCATTCGAGAACGTGAACTACGACTTAGGAGCTTCTTGGGAACATTTTTGATAATAAATTGGTGAACAAAGGATAGTGTCAGGGAGTCTTTATTCAAATTGGGTTTTTTTTCGTGTTTTTTTTATTACTGGGTTAATAATAGGGGTTTCTGATATATACCTCTCCATTAATAACTGCAGGACATGATGCCAGCTGACACTACATAGTTGACATCAACCCCCAAAAATATTACCTCAATTGACACGGCATCAGGGCAGTAGGGAAAAGCAGGACAAAGTGCCAGAATTGGTGTATATAATGTGTTGCACCATATCCTTAGGCATCTGTGGGCTGCTATATTCAGGCTGGGAAGGGCCAAATAACCATGGGTCTTCCCAGCTTGATAATACCGACTCCCAGCTGTCTGCCTTAACTTGACTGGTTATCAAAAATAGGGGGGACCTCATGCCATTTTTTTTTATTATTTATTAGATTAAACAAGGCTAAAAAGTCTTCAATGCCACATGAAAGGCACTAAAGACTGCAAATGTACAAAATCTGCTGTAATCTAAGCTCTCCTTCTTAAATGAAATCTCCCTTAAAGGGAACCTGTCACCAGTTTTGGGGCCTATAAGCTGCGGCCACCACCACTGGGCTCTTATATACATATATACACCATTTTTACATGCTGTACATAAGAGCCCAGGCCACTGTGTAGAACATAAAAAACACTTTATAATATTCACCAAGGAGGTCGCTCCGGTGCACAACAGTCAGATGGGTGGCACCGTTCACCGGGACCGGCGCCTCCTCTTTTGGCTATCTTGGTCTTTCTTCTTCTGAAGCCTGGTGCATGACGCGTCCTACGTCATACACACAGGCCGGTATTGAGGTCCTGCGCAGGCGCACTACAATACTTCAAAGTGCGCCCGCGCAGGACCTCAGTGCCGGCGAGAGTGTATGACATAGGACACGTCATGCACGCCGGCTTCAGAAGAAGGACGACCAAGATGGCTGAAAGAGGAGGCGCCGGTCTTGGAGAACGTCACCACCCATCTGACTTGTGTTAGAATGCTGTATATAAGAGCCTAGTGGTGGTGGCCACAGCTTATAGGCCCCAAAACTGGTGACAGGTTCCTTTTAACTGCTTCCAGAGAAAACTGTGCTAAGCATTACGCCGTTGTGTTTCATATAAGACCCGATGAAGAGATGTGGCTGGCCAGTCACAGTAGCCAACATGTCTTCACATGTTGATTGGTTGTCTAACAGCGCAAAACATGCAGGGTGGGGACTCAAGCATGGATCTCAAGTACCTGCGATACCAGGAAGAGCAATGAGCGTGCCCGAGCACCCCGATGCTTGATTAACGAGTGGTGCTGAGCACAATCGCCCATCAATACTCAAAAGGGCTAAGCTAAGCCGAGTGTTAAGGTACATGCCCACGATCAGGATTCACAGCGTTTTGGATGCAGCATGTTGCGTATTACAGTTGCATCCAAAACGCTGCGATGTACAGTACATTTCTAAAAATCCCATGCCCACTGTGCGTGTACGGGCTGCAGTGTAAACTGACCTGTGGTGCGACTGAGCCACAGCATGTCAATTCTTTGCTGCAGAGGCGCGAGTGTTCTCTGCAGGGAGAACACAGCGAGAGACCGAAACTCCCTGAGCCCGGATAGTGGGCACCAGCAGCTGCGGCGTCCTGATCATGTGCACAAACCCTAAGGCTAGGTTCGCATACTGTGTTTTTTTGACGCTGCTTTTTTGTGCGTTTTTGGCCGCTAAAAACGCACAAAAACGCACCTACGTCGAAAAAACGCGTAAAAAAACGCATGCGTTTTTACCGCGATTTGGTGCGTTTTTGGCTGCGTTTTGCTGTGTTTTTGATCTCTGCGTTTTGCTGCATTTTTCCAATGCATTGCATGGGGGGAAAACGCAGAAAAAACCAGGAAAGAATTGACATGTCCATTTTTTTTTTTCAAGCTCAAAAACGCAGCTTAAAAAAACAGTTGTGTGCGGACAGCAAAATTGAAAACTCATAGACTTTGCTGGGAAAGCAAAGTCCTGCAGTTTTGAGGCCAAAAACGCACCTGAAAAACGCGCAAAAACGCCGCGAAAAACGCACTGTGCGCACCTAGCCTAAATGTGTATGAGAGATATTGCGATTGGTTGATCCTGTATTATCAGCTATGTTTACAGGTGTTACCTGTAATTGTAATCCTGCCTTTGATGATAAGGAACCTGCAAACAACTTTTCCTGAAAGGACAGGAAGTGTGAGTCTAAAATAGCCCTAGTGGCCAGTATGAAAATTGCAAGATTACTAAATTTATTTTGTTTTATTTAATGAGGATCTAGAAATGAAAAAAAAATGAAATATGTACAAAAAAACCCAAAACCTGATTTAAACAAGAGGTACATTTTCTGATGACAGCTTCCTATTAAGTTTTATTTAGGGCCTTTGGGGTGGTGCAATATAAGAATTTGGCCCTGACACCAAAATAAATTTTGCCCCCATTTACACGAATAATTGTAATTTCCTTGAAAATAGATAAAAACTACAACAAACATGTCAGCAGAACCCACAGACCGTCTTCCGATTGCCTTAATAAGGACATGCGAAGACGTCTTCCATGGAACATTAAGTATCACACATTCTGCGTCAATATTCAGACAGAAGTAGCAGGTTTGGCTTCTGTTGTAATGATGATTAAAGCATAATTATAATAACGCTGTTTTTTTTCTTAGTTGTGACAGTAACTGCTGCTATTGCTATGTAACAGATGACACATTTTGTTCAACCTCTTGAAGTCTGTGTGCGTGGAACAGATATGAGTCTTCCGTATTTAGCCGAGTAGTCATACAATGTAGATTTTGTTACAATTTGGCAACAATATTATTGAGGAAAATACTAATATCTCTCTTCTTGTTTGACTTCCATGTGGGTATATTCTGTCTTCTTCAGCAATGCCAACAGATACTAAGCCAGCTATAGAACTGGATGCCTAAGTACGACAGAAGGATGTTGTGAACTAAACATTTACAATGTGTTATACGGAGAAAAGCGATAGATAAAATATTTTATTTTTAAGTTCTTGCAGGTGAAAACATTAATTTTATTAATCCTACTTTACACTGATGAGGGGCAATACCCCGAAACAGCTGTCTGTGGATGGATACCTGGCCTTGGTATTTCCCTTGTCATATCTTTAAACTCGTCAAGAGTTGGATATTGAATAAAAGGGCCACTTAATATGGTGGTTGTGGTGGTCTCCTAAAAAGAGCCACCCCTTGGCCAGGTCCTTCCCGGAGGAATATCTGGCTATTTTCCAAGTCAAAACTCCTAAGGCTACTTTCACACTTGCGTTGGATGGCTTCTGTAGGATTGCGTTGTGTGACGGATGCAACGGATGCGTTACATATAGTGGCACAACGCAATGCTACGGATCGTACAAAATAACGGAAACCTTTATTTTTATTTTTTTTTCTTCTTTAAAGTTTACCGGTAGCCGACTATTGTGAACGATCAACTGATCGCTCTTAATAGCCGGCGGCCGAGCGCTCTCACATGCCGGCGGCCGAGCGCTCAGCCGAGCGCTCTCACATGCCGGCGGCTGGGCGATCAGCTGAGTGCCCTGACATGCCGGCGGCTGAGCGCTCAGCTGAGTGCCCTGACATGCCGGCGGCCGAGCGATCAGCTGAGCGCCCTCACATGCCGGCGACCGGGCGATCAGCTGAGCGCCCTCACTTGCCGGCGGCCGAGCGCTCAGCTGAACGTTTGGCCACCGAGAAATAAAATAAAGTTTGTGATTAAAAAAAAAAAAAAAAAGAGAGCGCATGCGCAGTGAAAAATAAAGGTTTCCGCTGCTCAAAAAAACGTTACATGCAGCGTTCATTCCGCCTGACGCAGCGTCAAAATAACGACGCTGCGTCGTCCAGCAGATGCAACGCTGACACTTGCGTTACAGTGCGTCGTCCATACAAGTCTATGGAGAATAGCGCAGTGCATTAATGGACTGCGCTATTCTCCATAGTGACGGACTCCGCTGAACGCAAGTGTGAAAGTACCCTAACAGAGGCTCCACGGACCTTTTTGATTAGCGTACGCTAGCATATCATAATTGGGGCGCTCTACAACAATTTTTCATGGGAGCCATATGAGATTAATTTTCTGTTTCTGGTTGAAGTGTGATGATAAATTCCAAACTGGTCAATCCATTTGTTAAAAGGGTTGTATGTTTTGAGCAATTCCTTTGTAACAGAAGGGTCAAATTTCTAAATCAGCTCTAAACAGTGACTGGCATCAAGTACTCAATTACCCTACAGTGCCTCCACAGGGCATTTGTGGCATTACACTGCTTGCAATCAAAGCATAGAAGTGTTGAGTCTATGACAAATTATTTTCTCTTGCAACTCAAGTCATTTAAAGGGATACCTGTCAAGTGCACTCAGAACCACGAGCAGTTCTGGGTACATATTGCTAATCCCTGCCTAACTGCCCCTATATCTAGGAGCATAGATAAAGAGATCTGTAGAAAAACTATTTCTAAATATCCTTTATGATATGTTAATGAGCACAGGGACTAGTCGCAAGGGTGTTATTTTCCCAGACTAGTCCACCTTTTTAGCATGTTAGTACAGGGGTATGCTAATATGCTATTCAATGCAGATTGCCGGGTTCATGCTGAAATGTAGTGAACAAGGCCAGCTATACTGTCCCTCATGCTAGGAGACCCTAAGCTATCCCTGACGTTTGAATTTTCCTTGAAGGTGGAGACGCCACACTCCCGTGCCTTACTATTCTGACCAGATCTAATCTGTTACACCCCCTTACGGAAGGAAGAGGCAGACGTATGATGGAAATACAAATTAAGACAGACAGGGGAAAAACAAAACTCAGACACACTGCCTACTCACAGGAATAATCTGTAAGAAGCTAAGGAGAAAAGCAAGAGCAGGAAGGCAGCAACAAAAGGACAACAAAGGTTAACAGCAGAACAGCTCACAGCAATAATGCACAACAATAACCAGTAAGTCTGGATTACAATGCCTCACCAGACCAGTATAGGTAAGCTATAGCTGGCATTAATGAAATAGTCCAGCCAGCATATATAGAAGGGGAGCGAATGTGACTGGCTCCCCCACAGCATGCATGTATTCCTAGAGACTAACAAGTAGCCCTGAAGATATTAACTCTTGCTTGCCTAAATCTGTGGATTGACGCCTGCGTCTCCCTGCACTGATCACAGATATCAGAGAAGTTAGCAGGTAGAGTGCCAGAATCTGTAGTTTCCACAGATTCTGACTCAGCCATGATAGTTGGCAATGCCGGCAAAACTTTTCTTGTGACAGGAGCTGGAACAAAAGAACAACGTCCAAGAACTGTGGGACTTAAACCAGATAAAAAAATAAGTAAATTATATAGTTATGACAAGCAATAGTTCCTCATTAAAGTCCTTTGATGTGGCTTTTCTCAAATCAAGCTATGGCTGAGCACACCCATGTACACAAACACTTAAAGTGGTATTCAAGTTTGAAAATTATTCCTTATCAATGGGAGAGGGAATAATTTTCCGATAGCTGGGGATCCGACCACTCTCAAGAGCCCTTGCTGAATTGAGTGGAAGTTGATCATGCATACTGCTCCTCCATTTATTATATTAAGTGGGAAATAACTTAAAAACTTGAGAATACTCCTTTAAGTGCTCATGTACACACTGTTTAATTGCTCAATTTGTGCAATGCTGCAGATTGATTGAGAAAAAACATAATACTCCACTCACAGAAGGCTATGGAGCCATAGGATATCTCCGCAAATCTGATGGGGGCACTGCTGTATATAAGAGCCCAGGCCGCTGTATAGAACGTAAAAAACACTTTATCATACTCACCTAAGGGGCAGTGCGGTGCAGACCGGTCGAATGGGTGTCTCTGTTCTCCGGTAGCAGTGCCTCTTCTTTTGGCCATCTTTCTCCTCCTTCTTCTGAAGCCTGGGTGCATGACGCGTCCTACGTCATCCACACAGGCTGGCATTGAGGTCCCGTACAGGTGCACTTTGATGTGCCCTGAGTAGGGTAGATCAATGTATTGCAGTGCGTCTGCGCAGGACCTCAATGCCGGCGAGTGTGGATGACGTAGGACGCGTCATGCACCCAGGCTTCAGAAGAAGGAGGACAAAAATGGCCGAAAGAAGAGGCGCTGTTACCAGAGAACAGAGACACCCATATGACCGGTCTGCACCGCATCGCCCCTTAGGTGAGTATTATAAAGTGTTTTTTATGTTCTACACGGCGGCCTGGTCTCTTATATACAGCATGTTAGAATACTGTATATAAGAGCCCGGTGGTGGTTGCCACAGCTTATAGTCGCCAAATCTGGTGATCGGTTCCCCTTAAAAGCTTCTTCATATTATCCAACATATTTCATTTAATGGAGTCAGCTAATAAATTGCATTAGAGAATTGTTAGAGAGATATAAGAGGGTGTCCATTTGAGATATTAGCTTATATTATTTTCTTGCGAGGTGTTGCGCTACTATGTCCGCCACTGTGTGGAGGACAAACTACATAGAATATCTCTTTATAATGGTATCAAATGTCATTCTGAGAACTAATATTTCACAAATCAACCGTACCGGAATTTTTCTTTGAAGTCTTGAGAAAGAGGGAATAGTACTTTGATACTTCTCCCAAAAAAATGTAGCGGCAGCCAAAATAAGCCTGGAGTATCTCACCTGCTGCACTATCCTGTATGCCTATAGTGCCGCTTCCCAGTCATTTCCTAATGTTTCCACATTCACAAGTAGCGAGAGTGGGAAAAGAGTCAGTGACTTGTCCCCGGACTTCCTTTAGCTATGAGAGCGCATGCTGAACAGGATGTTATGATTTATTTAACATGTACATGGACTTAAGTACAAAGAGCAGGGTGTGATTATTATGTGAAGTGCTTAATAATTCATTAATCTAAGTGCTTAATTTTTCCTTAGGGAAATACTTGAAAGCAAAACCTTAAAAATCAAATAAAACCAGTCAATGATCAAAAGTTTCAACTAAATGAATTCCATAATGATATGCTGGACTGATCGAAATATTTTACCTTTTTTTTTCTTCTTCAATAGATGGTTAAAATGTAGTTATCATTCATATGTTTTTCTGTATACACTTCTGGACTTTTACATCCAGGCTTGACTCAATTTACTCCTTTTTGAAGGTCCCAGGAATGCTCTGATTTTCACACCTATCCATGCATATAGCCTTCATTACAGAGGCTCTTGGGTTGCGTCCATCGAGTAGCTTCTGACTCGTTGAGCAAGACAGAATGCCAAAACCATGAGAGGAAGAGACAATGAAGGAATCAGAAGGCAGAGACTCTGTCAAGTGAATAACCAAGGTCACATCCAAGGGTGTCAGGTAGATACTTTAGAGAAAAAAGGTGTCCAAACCATGAGTAGAGAAAACAAGGGAGAAATATTACATTGTTACATTGGGTCCAATCCTCAGCGTGAAATATACTGTAATGTGAGCTTAAGTGATGTTGTCTTTCTTCCTTCACCCGCTTTCCACGTTCCTCACAAAGTCAGAGCCTCAGAGCCTATGTTTTAGCATTATAACATGCCTTCTTCCCAATCTTCCAGGGAATTTAGTACACTTTCTCTGACAAGATGTGATGCAGATTGAAATCTGGCGAGTTAGCCTCTGACGGTTACAGACTGGTATATGTATATATAGGGGTCCACCCCGCTTTCTTTGTATTGTTGATTTTCTCTGATGTCCTGATGAAGGAGGCTGCAACCTTGGAAACGCGTTGACTTGACCTGTGCATGAATAAAGAGAATATTTAATCAACATCGCATCCTGGTGACTATGCGACACAAAAACCCGATTCCTCTTTTATATCTCTAATCTGAATATCCCAGGGCTGCTGCTATTACCTCCTCTATGCTGTTACAGGAGTTGTGACTTTCACAACCCTGCCAGATGAGTGGATTCAGTTACACTTACCTATTGTGTGTCATCAGATAAGACCCAATTTGCGCTATGATTTCGACAGTGTCTCCTCCAGCTTGAAGATAACCCTATGCCGGTTATAAAAAGAGAAATTATTCTGAAATTACCACCATTGAAGAAGGAAGCCTGTTGAAGCTCTTGAAGCTGTGCCGCTTTCGGCCCTGGTGTTAGGCTGCAGCACTCAAGTTGCTGATCTGTTGTCTCCTGCAGCATTGGTGTTTGGCTGCAATAGTTGGTACATATCCTTTTATCTATGTCACTTTGTCTGTCTTCCTCCCCCTGTGTTTTTTTACATTTATGGTGACTCTCTAGTGAACTCACTGGACTTCGCACTAGCCAGGGTGAGTGGAGGGACGGATTGAGACTAGGCACAAGACGGCGGAGAGGGGGGAAGGACCCACTTAGAGTCGTTAGGGAACTTAGGGTGCAGACTTAGGTTTGTATCATGTGGTGACCTGTCTCTCCTGTGTCTAAAGTAAGGGCCTTCTTACTCTTTTCCATCCCCCATTGTAACCTCTTTGTTACGCCATGTGCTGGACATCCCTTTGTCCGAGCATGACAAGATTTCCTTAACTTCTTTCTACAAGATAATATACATGTATGTTATAAAATGCCTTTAGTTAAAGGGGGTCCATCAACACAAAATGACTGCTAAAACCAAATACAGGCATTTGGTGCACCCTTGGTGTGGCCAAACAGTTCAGAGCACCCTCCTACCTACTTCTTTTCCATATTTCTCTGTCTTTAGCTGGCTCCTATAAAGCCTGAGCTGTCAATCAAGTTAGATAATGGCGGACATAAGTGCAAAATAAGTCAGCGGAAAGATGCGCTGAACTGCTGTGCCACAACAAGAGTGCACTAAGCGCCTGTGCTTGGTTTTAGAAGAACCTGGTATATAGGTAGACAGCAGTTATAAATCTTAATGCATGCAATTATTTTGTACGTAACTGAAGGAATATACAAGATTATAATTGATGGTGAGTCCAAAAGATTTATCCTTCAAGATAAGTAATAAAATGTTACGTCACCACCGGAGTCCGCTCCAGCGACTTCTGCTCCGATCGCCAGGCGACGCCGTGTTCCTGCCGTTGATGGTGCTGGTGATGGGAGAGGAGTCGATGCCAGCGGCACCGGTGGGCGCAGGCTCCGATCATCCACTGGGCTGGGTTATCTTGGGATCTGCAGTACCGCTGGCAGACTGTGTTTTCCAGCTGAAGTTGCCAGCGTTCAGCTACAGCCAATGGGAAGACACCACACCCTTCTTATTCCCCCTCCTGTCTGCTGACCACTGCCAGAGAAAGTTCTGATTTCCTGACTCCTGATCCGCCCTGTTCTGTTTTGTGATTCCTGTGTGCTGACTTCTGCGTGTTTTCTGACTACCATTCTGCCTGCTGTTTTTGTACCTCGCTGCCCGATCCGGATTTGACCTCTGCTACGTTTTCTGATTACGTCCTTGTCTGCCGATTCTGTCCCTGTTCTGCTATTCCTGGTTTGACCCTGCCTGACGACTACTCTCATCGGACTGCAGCTTTCCACAGGTAGTGATCTCCAGGGCCCTGTGTAATTCTAAATCCCTGTATAGGGGTTAAAGGGTTTCAGGGTTATGGGGGTCCTGCTTGGTGAGTGGCTGCCCTCTAGTCTGTCCATTACATCCCACCTGAGTCTGTTGATCCAGGCAGGCGTTACATAAAGCAGCACTTCTACATCGCGAGTCTTTAGTACTGCATTCATTATTTGGAATTCTTGCACATTGGTGCCTTATAAAACACTCCTGACTTACAGCTATAGCAAGATGTTGTCCACTATGGGTAATCGTGTTTCATTCAAATAATCCACAAATAATCAGCTTTTTTCTGTGTAGCAATCTACAGCGTCACACCAGGAGACTTAAGGTATTACACTCTTTCTACTGAAATAAATCATTTGTCCTTGTAATGCATTGATGTATTGGGTGATCCAGAGAAAGACATTTTCTACATCCAATCTCCATGTTAGATAACAGATAAGTACTGTGAATGGGGAACACCTTCTTTTAGACAGTAACTAAATATTTTTAATATTAAACATCCTCTAGGCAAAACTTTTGTAATATACTTATTCTGCTATATTGTCTCCCATCACTATGATGTTTCAATGTTCAGCTCAAGCTCCTTCCGAAGCTGCTTCCAAATGCTGCTCATCAAAATTGTTGCACTATATTATAACAGTCCGGGACTTTCCCTGTCTGAGCCACCCTGCTCTCCATTCCTATAGTCAAACTGGGGAATATTGGTACTCAGTCTGCTGGAATCTAGTGTATAGATCTTTCACGAGCAGAAGATGAATGCAGCTGCTAAAGGAGCATAAACTGGGCATTGAAACAATATGGTAGGATAATGTTTGGGAGAGAAGAAAACAAAATAGGGTAAAGAGGTATCTAAAAAAAATTATTTTAGTTTCTCTAAAAAAAAAAAAAGTATTTGAGAATTGTTTTTCCATACCAGATTGCTCTTGAAGTTTTTATAAAGTAGTCGTAAAGTGCAGCAATACTTACAGTGATATAACTGGAGGTAGAGGGTTGAACAAGGATAATTTTGCTTTATTTAGGGTAAGGGTGCTTTCACACTGTGGTCCTCTCCCTGTCCAGTGGTCTCATTGGAGCTTCTGTCGGAACGCCCGCAAACCGGGATTCTGACGTATACTCCGACGGTGCCACTGACTATAATTGTGCAGACGGAGTCACCATATTCAGCCATATACGTCTATTGGAGGCAGACACCCAGACGTAGTAGACTGCCAGTGGGTGTCCAATAGGCATATACACCCGAAAATGGTGCACAACAAAGCAACGTGACTCCGTCTGCCCCATTATAGTCAGTGGCCCCAATGAAGCATACGTTCGAAACCCGGCTTGTAGGGGTTCGGACAGAAGCCCCGACGGGACCACTGAACGGGGAGAGGAACACAGTGTGAAAGCGGGCTAAAATGATAAGGATGACTGGCTACTTGAGGTTGTAACTCCGACCCCCCCATAACACGGCACATGGCCATTAGTCAACGCATGTGGTCTCACTCTTTTTGGTCAAATTTAAATGTAATGAGCAAGAGGTATCATAAAGGAAATGTTTTATGCCAGTTTTGCTCGATGCTACATTATTCTTATTTGTGCCAAACTATCAATGTGTCAAACCATGTTTTATAAATTGGGCACATCTTTAAATATAACACTCATGTATAGGTGGTCTTGATCAGTTTTTACACTATTTCTCCTAATGGAATTGTCGCGAGCGGGGAGGACGCCGCTGCACTGCGCTCGCCAACGCTCGGATCCGGCGCTGCTGCGATGACGGCTCGGTGGTTCGAGCGGTGGGCCGGATCCGGGGATTATGTATTTTAAATCTTCCCGTACGGGAGGCAGGTCACTTAAACGTTGTAAAACAATTATATATACATTTTTATTAATAACGGACGGACGGCTTCCGCTCTCCCACCCAAGCCCTGATGCTGCCCCTAAGAAGTGGGCAGCACCCCTTGATCCCAGTCCAGATCCAGGCTGCCCGAGCGGGAACGGGTACGTTGCCTCGCACCCGACTGTCACTTCAGGGGACCCCACGTTCATGGGGGACCCCTGACCCCCCGGAGGATCGCCACCGGTTGCGGTAGTGGCCGGCCTGGGCCATCACTTTCCTCCAGGCCCATCCTCCAAACCTGCCTCTCCAGAGGCGGCAACGGAAACAACCCACAAAACTATTTACAAACCCACCAGTTCGTGGGTGCCCTGCAAGTTCTCAGGCATGTCCATGAAGAGTTCCTCATGCCAACGGTAGCAAAGGGTCCCTACGGGGACAACTTGCCGGCAACGGCCGGGTCAATCACGGTGTCAATCAGGTTATTTACTCGGTTTGATTAGTCTTATCATTCATTTACTTATAACGATACTGGTGGTCCCAACGGGGACAACGGTGCAACGGAGGGACCGCTGCCTTATTTCAAGTCCACACCGCAGGCCGGAGGAGGGGACTGGGCCGGTTCTTGGGCCTCCTGGCCTCCTCTCAGCTTGGCATCCAGGGCAAACCAGCCCCTCTCTCCACAGTGCCGCGTGTATGTTACCAGATCGCCTGGGAGCAAGTTACGGCCCAGGTGGCCCTCTGGTAGATGGGCATTAATATCCCAGCGGGCCACAAACACCTTGGCCTCCAGGCCTGGCTCGAAAATAAATCCATACCCCCGGCGAGGTTCAAATCTTCGCACCTGACCCTCGTATATCGGGCCCCGTACCCGGAAGGTGGCCCTGCGGAGGTTATCCTTCTCCTGGATCGTGCGGGCTATCAGCTCAGCCTTCCGCTTCTCCCTTTCCGCGATTTCTCGGCCCAGTGGGGTCGGTTCCCTGTCCCAATAAGGGGAAGCTGCTTGCCCCTGCGCACGGGTCGGGCCCCGCAGGACCTCTTTCACACTGCCCACTACTGGCGCCCTCTGTGGAAGGTCCCGCGGTGTCATGGCCTGGGGTGCTGCCTCACAGCAACGACCCGGCGCAGCCTCAGCTGAGGCGTGGGGTATGGGTACAGGGGTCCTCACCTGCTGAGCCTCCGCCTCCTACTGGACGCATCACCGGAGCCGGAACGGTACTGGGTGCAGTCACTTCCGATGCCACCGGTGTATCTTCGCAGACTGACGCTGCCCTCGGGAGCTTCCACGGAAGCGGTGCGGGTTGTCTGCGGCCCTTTTCTGCAGGCTGGTCCGCTCGAGCGGACAGGCAGGGTTCCGCTACCGGTTGTAGGGGTAGCGGGCCTAGTGGCGGGGCGGCAGCAGCCAACATGGGTAGCGGGGGAGGCGGCAGGGTGAGCAGGCGCAGACCGGGCCCCTCAGCCGCAGTGACCGACCCTATAGGGACACAGGGGCATGGGTCGCTTACCCGCTCCTCCATGTCTTCCTCCACCTCGCGTCTCCGTATGGCCGCCACCACATCCGCCATGTCGGCCTCCCACTCCTCCAGGAGGAGCTGCACTTGTACCTGCAGACGGCTGCTTGGATGGTTCGGACCTCCACCCACGCTGCGGTGCCGGGCGCGGGGACTGCGCGGTTACCGGATGGCCGGTGCATGCTGGCAGCAGTATCTTCCAGGACCCAAATGGCGGTAGAGTCCTGGCGTCCCTGCTTTTATGGCCTCGGTTTACATGCGGCCGGACACCATCCTTCCCCCCTTGGTCTTTTTTCGGCACCTCCTCTTCAGGGGCAGGGCTTTGGCTTTCGCGCCTCCACTGCTCGAGAAGACGCTCGAGCGGGAAAATCTTCACGCCCAAGATGGCGGATTCTGAAATCTTTTGGACACTGCCGGCGGGGCACAAGGCGCACTTCTACCAGCCGGTAGAACGGTAAGATCCTGTTCGTGACGCCAAGTTGTCGCGGGCGGGGAGGACGCCGCTGCGCTCGCCAACGCTCGGGTCCGGCGCTGCTGCGATGACGGCTCGGTGGCTCGAGCGGTGGGCCGCATGCGGGGTCTTGAGCGGCGCTCCTTCGCCCGTGAGTGAAAGGGGTAGTTTGGTTTGGGGATTTAGTCTGTCGCCACCCACGGGTTGTGGTGAGGTTGGGCACCACCGCTGCTGGTGACGGGGATCCCAGTAGCGATGGCAGGGAGCAGCTGGGATGTTGTTTTCCCCCTCCGTGGGTAGGGGTTGGTGGTCCCGGTGAGGTGTCGGGGGGCAGGGTTGGTAAGGTGCCGGGTCGCCTGGGACTACGCAGCGTGGTGCCGGATGGCACGGTTGTACTCACTCAGCCACAAATGTACGCAAAGTCTCTGGTAAACCAAATGGCTGGATGGACGGGTCCCGCAGCCGGCTGCTGTAGCTTCTCCCGGACGGTTGGTGGTGGCTGCCTTTCCCTGCACCGTTGTGTATATTCGGTCCCGATGGATTCCCACCGGTAACCCGCTCCCCAGCGTATATATGCGCCGGAGGAGCCCTTTTGCCCGCAGGCTCTGGCCCTTGGAACTCTAGCTGTGGCGGTAGCTGTATTTCCTTCTACTGGTCAGACGATTGCCTTCAATCGGGTCTTGGCTGTTAGGAAACCCCTGGGGTTCCGGTCACTGACGGATTTGAGCTCTAATGGCGACTCCAAGCCTGGTCGGGGTCCGTAGGCCCTGCCTGTGTGTGCTGACTTCACTTCGCTCCCCGGTTCGGTACCGGCGGGCCACCGCCCGTCCCCGGTCCTACGGTTCCGCGTTGATCTGCCTCTCCTGCAGACGGCCACCACTGTCTGCCAACCTTGCTCTTAGTGCCCGGCCCACACACCCGGACACGGTCAGTTTGCTCCTTACTCCACTTCCCTAACGGAACTCCTTCCTTTTCCCGCCTCCAGGACTGTGAACTCCTCAGTGGGTGGGGCCAACCGCCTGGCTCCACCCCACCGGGTGTGGACATCAGCCCCTGGAGGGAGGCAACAAGGATTTTGTGTCTGGCTGATGTGCCTGTCTTGGGGTGGGGGTGTGTGTTGCAGTACCTGTGACGACCTGGCTAGTCCAGGGCGCCACAAAGCGACAGGTGAAACTTTTTAAAAAGTTGAAATACATAAATCTGGGGTACCGCTACGGCTAGACAAGTCCACTTTCTCACCCGTATTTTTAAAGTGGGAAAAGCAACATAAAATCGCAAAAAAAAATTGGAAATTTTTGAGTATAAATGGAATCCAAATTTTTCCATCAAAACTTACTTTTATAATTTCTTATAAGGTATTTTTTTTCTCATGATTAAAACAATATTACATCCATCATGTAAAATTAAACACATTTTCAAGCAAAGTAAAGAACAAGTCTTGAGTCTGGTCGTCCTTCATGTTTGTGTTGGCACAGAAGACAATATTAGTAGGGTCACAGCGTCTGCTCCACTTGTCTGTTTAGGGCAGTTACAAGCAATGGTAAATCTATAAACACAAACAAGCAGCATTATGCTATAGGGTATTGTAATAACCGAGAGCAAACACAAAGGAAACGATCACATCAGACTCTGACTTGTGGAGAGGGTTCAGGATTTCATTCCGTTACACAATGCCCAGCAGGGTTTGTCTTGAAGCACCTTTTTAAATGGTGTCTAATTTTTATCCGCTGCATAGGACAGTCCTTCAGAAATCTTCATGTCAAAGTTATTCAGCAAAATAATGTGTAGATTGCTGCCCCTCTGGAAATCAAAGTTCACTTCTAATTCACATCAGAGATAAATGGCCGTGAGCGTGTTCAGTATCCTCAATCCGAAGGAATTCCTGCACCTGGGAATCGAGATGTCTGCTCTGATACAGACATTACCCGCATCAATGTATGTTTGGAAAGTGTACGGAGAAAGATGCTTTACCCATTTTATTGTAGATAGCTATAGAAAGACAGATATATGGATAGATTGACAGATGTAGATAGATGATACCTAAATAATAGATAGATACAGTACAGGCCACAAGTTTGGACACACCTTCTAATTCAAAGAGTTTTCTTTTTTTTTTCATGACTCTAAAAATTGTAGATTCACATTGAAGGCATCAAAACTATGAATGAAAACATGTGCAATGAAATACTTAAAAAAGTGTGAAACAACTGAAAATATGTCTTATATTCTAGGTTCTTCAAAGTAGCCGCCTTCTGCTTTGATTACTGCTTTGCACACTCTTGGCATTCTCTTGATGAGCTTCAAGAGGTAATCACCGGAAATGGTTTCCAACAGTCTTGAAGGAGTTCCCAGAGATGCTTAGCACTTGTTGGCCCTTTTGCCTTCACTCTGCGGTCCAGCTCACCCCAAACCATCTCAATTGGGTTCAGGTCTGGTGACTGTGGAGGCCAGGTCATCTGGCGTAGCACCCCATCACTCTCCTTCTTAGTCATATAGCCCTTACACAGCCTGGAGGTGTGTTTGGGGTCATTGTCCTGTTGAAAAATAAATGATGGTCCAACTAAATGCAAACCGTATGGAATAGCACACCGCTGCAAGATGCTGTGGTATCCATGCTGGTTCAGTATGCCTTCAATTTTGAATAATTCCCAACAGTGTCACCAGCAAATCACCCCCAAACCATCACACTTCCTCCTCCATGCTTCACTGTGGGAACCAGGCATATAGAGTCCATCCGCTCACCTTTTCTACAAAGACACGGTGGTTGGATCCAAAGATCTCAAATTTGGACTCATCAGACCAAAGCACAGATTTCCACTGGTCTAATGTCCATTCCTTGTGTTCTTTAGCCGAAACAAGTCTCTTCTGCTTGTTGCCTGTCCTTAGCAGTGGTTTCCTAGCAGCTATTTTACGATGAAGGCCTGCTGCACAAAGTCTCCTCTTGACAGTTGTTCTAGAGATGTGTCTGCTGCTAGAACTTTGTGTGGCATTGACCTGGTCTCTAATCTGAGCTGCTGTTAACCTGTGATTTCTGAGGCTGGTGACTCAGATAAACTTATCCTCTGCAGCAGAGGTGACTCTTGGTCTTCCTTTCCTGGGGTGGTCCTCATGTGAGCCAGTTTCTTTGTAGCGTTTGATGGTTTTTGCCACTGCACTTGGGGACACTTTCAAAGTTTTGACTGACCTTCATTTCTTTAAATAATGATGGCCACTCATTTTTTTTTACTTAGCTGCTTTTTTCTTGCCATAATACAAATTCTAACAGTCTATTCAGTAGGACTATCAGCTGTGTATCCACCAGACTTCTGCACAACACAACTGATGGTCCCAACCCCATTTATAAGGCAAGAAATCCCACTTATTAAACTTGACAGGGCACACCTGTGAAGTGAGAACCATTTCCGGTGACCACCTCTAGAAGCTCATTAAGAGAATTCCAAGAGTGTGCAAAGCAGTAATCAAAGGAAAAGGTGGCTAGTACTTTGAAGAACCTAGAATATAAGACATTATTTCAGTTGTTTCACACTTTTTTGTTAAGTATTTCATTCCACATGTGTTAATTCATAGTTTTGATGCTTTCAATGTGAATCTATAATTTTCAGAGTTATGAAAATAAAGAAAACTCTTTGAATGAGAAGGTGTATCCAAACTTTTGGCCTGTACTGTGTATACACACACACACACACACACACACACACACACACACACACACATACACTGTAGATATATGGACATGGATACACAACTCATAGATAGATGGATAGAGGGATAGATAGATCGATAGATAGCGGGATAGATAGATAGGTGAATAGATATATAGATAGATACTGTAAAAGGATAGATAGAATAGATAGAGAGATAGTTAGATACTGTAGATAGATAGACAGACAGGTGAATAGATAGAGGATAGATAGATAATAGGTACATGGATAGGAGATAGATAGATATAGATAGATGATAGATAGATAAATAGATGATAGATACAGTAGGTGAATAGATAGATGAATAGATAGATTGATGATAGATAGATTAAAGGATAGATAGATAGACTCAGAGGTCACAGCAAATATTTAGAACACATAAAAGTCATATCACGGAAGAAGTCTCTAAAACACAAGGAGTTCCCAGAGCACTTGTTGGCCCTTTTGCCTTCACTCTGTACCGCAGTCCAGCTCACCCCAAACCATCTCGATTGGGTTTAGGTCTGGTGACTGTGGAGACCAGGTCATCTGGCGTAGCACCCCATCACTCTCCTTCTTACTCAAATAGCCCTTACACAGCTTGGAGGTGTGTTTGGGGTCATTGTCCTGTTGAAAAATAAATGATGGTACAACTAAATGCAAACCGGATGGAATAGCACACCGCTGCAAGATGCTGTGGTAGCCATGCTGGTTTAGTATACCTTCAATTTTGAATAAATCCCAACAGTGTCACCAGCAAAGCACCCCCCCACCATCACACCTCCTCCTCCTCCATGCTTCACGGTGGGAACCAGGCATGTAGAGTCCATCCGTTCACCTTTTCTGCGTCGCACAAATTTGGACTCATCAGACCAAAGCACAGATTTCCACTGGTCCACTGTCCATTCCTTGTGTTCTTTAGCCCAAACAAGTCTCTTCTGCTTGTTGCCTGTCCTTAGCAGTGGTTTCCTAGCAGCTATTTTACCATGAAGGCTGCTGCACAAAGTCTCTTCTTAACAGTTGTTCTAGAGATGAGAAGGTGTGTCCAAACTTTGGTCTGTACTGTAGATTATACCTAGATGATTGATAAATATATAGATGAAAGATAGATAGACATATAGATACATGGATACATAGATACAGTTAGGTCCAGAAATATTTGGACAGTGACACAATTTTCGCGAGTTGGGCTCTGCATGCCACCACATTGGATTTGAAATGAAACCTCTACAACAGAATTCAAGTGCAGATTGTAACGTTTAATTTGAAGGTTTGAACAAAAATATCTGATAGAAATTGTAGGAACTGTACACATTTCTTTACAAACACTCCACATTTTAGGAGGTCAAAAGTAATTGGACAAATAAACCAAACCCAAAAAAAATATTTTTATTTTCAATATTTTGTTGCGAATCCTTTGGAGGCAATCACTGCCTTAAGTCTGGAACCCATGGACATCACCAAACGCTGGGTTTCCTCCTTCTTAATGCTTTGCCAGGCCTTTACAGCCGCAGCCTTCAGGTCTTGCTTGTTTGTGGGTCTTTCCGTCTTAAGTCTGGATTTGAGCAAGTGAAATGCATGCTCAATTGGGTTAAGATCTGGTGATTGACTTGGCCATTGCAGAATGTTCCACTTTTTTGCACTCATGAACTCCTGGGTAGCTTTGGCTGTATGCTTGGGGTCATTGTCAATCTGTACTATGAAGCGCCGTCCGATCAACTTTGCGGCATTTGGCCGAATCTGGGCTGAAAGTATATCCCTGTACACTTCAGAATTCATCCAGCTACTCTTGTCTGCTGTTATGTCATCAATAAACACAAGTGACCCAGTGCCATTGAAAGCCATGCATGCCCATGCCATCACGTTGCCTCCACCATGTTTTACAGAGGATGTGGTGTGCCTTGGATCATGTGCCGTTCCCTTTCTTCTCCAAACTTTGTTCTTCCCATCATTCTGGTACAGGTTGATCTTTGTCTCATCTGTCCATAGAATACTTTTCCAGAACTGAGCTGGCTTCATGAGGTGTTTTTCAGCAAATTTAACTCTGGCCTGTCTATTTTTGGAATTGATGAATGGTTTGCATCTAGATGTGAACCCTTTGTATTTACTTTCATGGAGTCTTCTCTTTACTGTTGACTTAGAGACAGATACACCTACTTCACTGAGAGTGTTCTGGACTTCAGTTGATGTTGTGAACGGGTTCTTCTTCACCAAAGAAAGTATGCGGCGATCATCCACCACTGTTGTCATCCGTGGACGCCCAGGCCTTTCTGAGTTCCCAAGCTCACCAGTCAATTCCTTTTTTCTCAGAATGTACCCGACTGTTGATTTTGCTACTCCAAGCATGTCTGCTATCTCTCTGATGGATTTTTTCTTTTTTTTTCAGCCTCAGGATGTTCTGCTTCACCTCAATTGAGAGTTCCTTAGACCGCATGTTGTCTGGTCACAGCAACAGCTTCCAAATGCAAAACCACACACCTGTAATCAACCCCAGACCTTTTAACTACTTCATTGATTACAGGTTAACGAGGGAGACGCCTTCAGAGTTAATTGCAGCCCTTGGAGTCCCTTGTCCAATTACTTTTGGTCCCTTGAAAAAGAGGAGGCTATGCATTACAGAGCTATGATTCCTAAACCCTTTCTCCGATTTGGATGTGAAAACTCTCATATTGCAGCTGGGAGTGTGCACTTTCAGCCCATATTATATATATAATTGTATTTCTGAACATGTTTTTGTAAACAGCTAAAATAACAAAACTTGTGTCACTGTCCAAATATTTCTGGCCCTGACTGTATTGTCACAACGACTTTGGGATCGCAGGGATTCGGGGATCCTAAGCTATCTCTGAAGCTAAATGGTCCTATGCAATCCCTAATCTCAGGGATACTCCTAATGGTGGAGAGGCCTAAGTCTCCTTCCTGGCCCTGTTCCTGACCAGTACTGATCTAATTCCCCCTCCCCAGGGAACGATGGGACAGGAGTGTGTAGAAACTGCAGAAAAAGATAGACAAGGGAAAAAACTAAGCATTGCAACATAGCATGCACACACAGGATATGACAATAAGAAATTCAAAAGGAAAACAAGACCAGGAAGGAAGTACAAAACAACAGGGGTAAACTCCACAACCGCACCAAGCAAAAAGCACCAGTAAACACAGCTTTCACCAAAGAAAGTATGGGACACCACATGTCACAAACTAACACAGAAAAGAACCATAGCTGGCATGGGTAGAGGGATTCCAACCGTATAAACAGGAAGGGACCAGAATACAAAAACGGATCCGTCGCCTGATTCCGTCATATGACGGATGACGACGGATTCCTGTGCCCAAAGGCTTCTATTATAACTAATGACGGACACAAAAAATATTGCATTGTGCGTTGATTCCGCCTGATGGTGAGTCATTCCACGACTGATCCATTGCGGAACGGATGCAACGCAAGGCCATCAGTCGCAATCTGTCCTTAATACAAGTCTAAGGGAGAAAACTGAATCCTGAAAATTATTTTACAGGATTCAGTTTTTTCTCAGCGCGATGGATTGTGACTGATGAAAAAAATGGAAGTGTGAAAGCAGCCTAAGGCCATAAACAGTGATACTATGATCCACTTGCACAGAAAAAAAACTCAAACACTTGCACACATATAATAAGTTATTTCTGCTACAGGTTCCTTGGTCGGAGCCTTTAATCTCGGTGTTATCATATACTAAAATTAGAGTCCACTCTTACATTTTCACAGGACTTGACACTATCAAATGTGTTAGAGGGTTTTTAGATATCCTCTACCATTATTTTAGGACAAAAAGTATCTACAATGCTGAATTTCAATGCCTGATACTTTTGTTCTCCCTGGAGGTAGTCCACCACCAGAGGTTAACTCCTTTTCCCCATATATTATGAGTTTATTCAGTTTATACTATAGTTGTCTTTGGGAGGTTAGAGAATGGCTAAATATTTAAGATGTGTGTTTCATAAAGTTGAGAACAAAGATGTGCAGGCCCCTGTGCGAAAGACCACGTCAGTTCCGGACCAGTGCAATGTGAACCTTTTACTATCTGACGCTTAGCGGTCTCTCCTGATTCAAAGACCGCCTCAATGACATTGCTGCACCCTACTGATTAGAAGAGGTGCAAAGATGTCAAATGTAGTAAGGGGTCGCTGTGCTCTCATCTGGCGGCCACTGCCTGCTAACATGGGCGCCGGATCAGAGTACTGTAAATCTTATTGCTCAACTCTAGTTTTTCATGGATGTTCAATCAGCTTCAAATTGTGACATATCCGATACCTTGCTGTCACGCAAAGTAAACTATGGTGACTTAAGACCCCATACACTTTAGAAGGATGTCGGCTGAATGATGGTTTTGGCAATTGTTTGACCGGCGGCGATCTCACTTCATATACAAGAGCGTTCGATTTGACAAAATCTCTTGTGTTCTGTATGAGAGAGCCATTGACAGACATGACTGTTGAAAACAAGGACCGGCAGTCCGAAAAAAGACATGCTGAATATTTTTCTCCCCTGTTCTCCTCCTTACACACTAGACTGTTGGGCGAACCCGTCGCGATTGATGGGATCGGCCAATGTTAATTAATGCTTATGGAGGGCCTTTACTGCCCTCTCCCCATGCATATCTGGAGAGGATGGGATTCAAGAGGAATAGCTGCCAACCCAATGACCGCTTTCTAAGCTGTATGGATGCCTATCAGCCCAGAAAGGTTTGTGGGGGGAAAAAATATACTTTATATATTATCACCAAAGTCAAGATAACAATTACATTTACTTTACATCGGATTTATACAGTAAGTAAACATACATTTACATGAATCTATAGCACGATCAGCGTTCAAAGATATAGACCGGATCAGATCAACGTCTATGAGGCCACTTGGCACGTACAAAAGAAACAATCTTATAGATAAAACTGGATAGCAATTAGCGGAAATTAAATGCTTGGGAATTCCAAATCTTTTTTAATCCTCAATATGTCTGGATGACTTTTTGCTTTTCTGTAATTATATACATGTTTTGCAGGGTACTTAGGGCTCAATTATATTGCAATTAATGTAATTAACTTTGGTAATCCATTAAAAGTCAGTAGGAGGTATATTCTACTTAGACAAGGAGAAGAGGCTAACACTACAGAAGGTATTATTAACCTACACCAGATATCACAAGACACTTTCTTTTCTTGCTGTCGCTAGTGGTTAGAAACACTGTCATTATAATTTAATATGAACAATGGGCTATTACTTTCTTTTATTTACAAGCCTTAACCAAATACTCTGCTTCTCAGACAAAAAAAGAAACCCCTTTGTAACATAAGATAATTTTCTGGCTAAACTATTAACATCAGCTCCTAATAAAGAAGAGAGTACAATGGAAAGCGGTAGATGCGGCCGTCCTCACGTGTGTTTGGATGGTGAATTTAGTGATGAAAAATGCGGTGTATCATCTCATGAAAAGAAAAATATGTATCCGGTGTGGGAGGAAAAAAAGACAAGTCTCAGTCAACATATCATTCAGTTCTTTGGGATTTTGCACATTAGATGGCTGTGCGGGTGAACGATGCTTTGGACAATTGTTCGGCCAGTGGCCATCTCAGCCAACTCTCCCATACAAAAGAGAACTCGTTCCAGACAAGCGCTTCTATGTGGAGATGACCGGACAGAGCATAGAGTATAAAGGATTGTGAGTCAGGTTCGGTGGCTTCAGCTGGACTTTAAATAAAGTTCAGTAGGGGACCCAGACTTGACCTGAACCCCATTGGAAGTCACTGATTGAGTAGTTCTGGCCTCCGCCCACATACCGCCAGCCATGAAAAGAACACTTCCGGGGGAAGGTGGCGAGGTTTTTCTTTTTGTTTCTCGTACACACTACATCCGATCATGCTGTTGTTATCCCCAGTGAAAGCCATTCAAACATGGCAAGTGGCTCGCACTGGGCCGAGCACTCAGAGAACTCGAGCACAGCGATGATCGCTCAAGTGGTCAGCATACTTAAGACACCATAAACTCCAAACTCAAAAACTTTTTTGTAAAGTGTTCAGTACGAACACCGAACTTTACTGTTCGGGTTTGCTCATCTCTACTACTGTGTTCTATATTAGAAAGCAGATGTCAGACTAATTTTTCAGCGACTTACTTTCGAGAGAACAAAGCAGTCCGAAATTGGACATGCCCGATTGACATCTCCCACAATGATCAGTTGACTGTTGGCAGAACCCATCACTTATAAATAAAGGCCCCCAAACACATTGGACTAATGTCGGTTGGAACCCTTCATTGGTCCAATGTGTTTGGGGACCTTTAGTTTAGAAAAGCAGTGCAATATTTTGGCTAATGCAAACATGGCTGTAAAAAAGGAATGCACCTTAAAACCCTTTTATCATTTCAGCTCTTTTTCTTGTGTTTTTCCTATTTGCTACTTTTAGTTCTTACACAACTACTGGCACTAATAGCTTGAATAATATATAGCATATAGCCACAATTATCTACAACTAGGGAATCATCTCAGGGTCACAAATGTATTGGAAGTTCATGGAAAAACTGTCTTCTGGGTTATCTTGTCTGGATTATTTTCTGTCAGTACCTGTCAAGCTAGGTGAGGGAAAATATGCATGTTTAAAGACACAAGGGGAAGAGATGATTATTAGCAGCTAAACGGTGAGGATATCCACAGGGTCCTAAAAGGAAAGGGATTAACCCCCAGCAGAGAAGATATATAGGTTACCATTTCTACCACAGCAGGAAGAATAGAATGTTAGGGAGCAGTTTGTATAATCAAACATTACGATCTTCTACAGCCGGACACCACAGGACTGACTGTCAACCATGACACTTTCATGACAGTACCACAGTTTTCAACTCGTTATGGAACACGTAAACATCCGCCAAAAGGGAATATAAAAGATACTTTATTAACTGGAAAAAAAGTGGAGTATAAAGAGAATATGATATTGTGCTGTTACCCTAAATTTTGAGATCTTCTACGGATTTTGTTTCCTACTTGGTAGACAGTGGTTCTCTTTTAATTCAGTTGTTAGGGCCCCTGGTAAAAGTATAAGTTGTATTCAATAGTAGCCATGGATGAGTCATTGCTGAGTTTAGGAGATTTGTTGGAAGCTCTGTTGTGCCCTCCATAGACATTAGACTAATGTTGGTTCAACCCACTGATAATGAGGAGTTCCACCGACAGTGCAACATGTATGAGAGTCCCAGGAAATTGTTGGGGAAGTTAACGATCCGGCATTTTTTCATTCATATGCACAATCCTTTTGTCCTTTTTCAGATAAGCAACAGACAGAGCTCCTGTGTATGGGAGACATGTCCATCATTAATCTGACAGCCATCTAATGTGTCTTGGAGCTTTAGAGTTTTTTTTCACTGTAACCAAATTGAACTTTTAAAACCTCATGCTGACCAATAACAGATTGAAACTAAGTGTTGGCTCCTTCCATTCTTGTTAGAAGCTCTAAACTTCAGCCACTTAACTTGAATATGGTGATTAAGGACACAGAAGAATTCTCTACTACCCAAATGGGCTGTCAAAACTTACCGTGACCCTGTTGTAAAACGAATGATAGTATTGTAACAGTTCTTAAACAAAAAAGTCCAACATTTTTTATTCCTCCAGCATTGTAAAAGTTTCAACTCTTCCAAGGCTCTTCCTCGGGCATGTCATACACCCTGACATACAATATATCTAAAGGTGCTTCAAAGTGCAAACCAATCAATTTCGTTGGCCCATCTCATTATCAATGAATAGTTATAATTAGAAGGTGTATACAATATCTACCATATATTTGAGATATTAATATATGTGCTTCAAACACAAAGTAAAATCGTACAATTTATCTTGTTGGAATTACACCTATTGTTTCCACCACGTCTGAAATTAAGCTCAAAGATCTTTAGGAACTTCTTCTGTCATGTACAGTAGTGTCTGCACCAGGAACGGCTGACGGTTAAGTCATCAGATCATCTCAGCTACGATCCTTGAAGTATTTTAAGAAAGCTTATAAAATTAAAGAGCCATTTTTTTCTAAAGGCATAATAAATATGTAAGGAAGACCTTCATCTACTGGTAGAAATATGTTTTTGTAATCTTCGGAAGTCAATGTGGAACTCTATTGATGAAAGAGTCTTAAGCAATTCGAATTTGGCCAGGAAATTTGATTTCCATCAAATTTATAGAATGCATGTCAAATGTTCCATATTATGCTCTTGGTCACTCAAGCCTCAGGAACTTAATAAACATAACAGTTAATAAATAGGTTAATTAGTAAGCCCATCTTGCCCTTCTCATGTCTTCAGCCTCAGGCTATACAATTTGGGAAGTCACAACAGAAGATGCGCTGACTGCGGCCTACAGAGTGAAGGAAATGCTTGTGCAGAACGGAGGAAGACACGGAATAGGACATCACCTATCATGAAGACCTGAAGATACCGGAACCAAAGGGAGCCAGTAGGGGATCAGGCAGGGAGACAAAGGAGGGGCAGGGGAAATACATGTTTTTTTAAAATTATTTTTAATCCCTTTTTCAGCCGTTTACAATCCAGCACAATGGTGGTCATAGATTTGTCAATGTGCTGAATTCACAAATCTGCAATTTTTTTTGTAAAATTTGATGTGAATTTATCTCAAACCAATTCTCTCATCTCCAGACATGACATCTCTATTGGAGTTGAAGGGATATTCACATTTTATTAAGTGATGGCATATTGGTAGGTTGATGAAAACGATAGCTGGAATTCCTGATCAATTGGACCCCCACTGATCCAGAAGAGGGGTCTATACACTGTTTCAAGAGGATTCCGGGTTTCGGAAAACTCCCATCCCCTGGTTGCAGCTTTTTTAAGAAAAACAAACAAACTGTTCTTTACTCCTTCTCCCCAGGTCTAGCACTGAGTCTCTGTCTCTGCTCTTGGTGTGTGTTACTATAGACAGTGCTGCATTCAATCATTGCACTCAAGGGCTCGGAACAGCTCATGCTGTCAACTTTAGCAGAGCCACTGAGCTCAGATATTGGCTGCGGTGCTGTGAACATTATATCAGCACTGTAGACAATAACAAACACCAGAAGCAGTAGCAGTCACCCAGTCCTGGACCTGGGGAGGGTAAGTAAAGCACAATTTGTTTTTATAAAAGCAGACAACCCATAAAGTGCTAAGTGTGGGTAAGTTTTTCTTTAGCTCTCTGATATTCCCCGCTATTAGCTGCAGCATGGATCCCATCAAGTGAAGGAGGTTGGCTGCAGTTTACTGCATAGCTGGGAAGAAGAAGCTGGTCAGAAGCAGCACTGAAGCATCTTCAGTTTCAATATCAGTAGGTGTCCAAAAACACTGACCACCACTGGCATAACCCAGCAATATGCCATCATCTACTAGGTTGGGAATACCCCAATGAAACAGCGAATCACCATTACTCCCATAGCCTTTAATGTAAATAGCTGCACTCAAGATTGGTAACTTCTCTTTTTAATAGTATCAGAACAGCAGCTGTACAGCGTCAGCAAATGGGGTTATGGTATTCTCCGTAGGTAAGATTTTCCAGCATTTATCATGCATGCGATATATGGAAGATAGGAATACACCATTACATTTGAAGGGGTTCATAAAAAAATAGATAACTGTTGACTAATGGTTTGACCAAACGTTCCCTGGCAGCTATCAGCCCAGACTCCCACATACATAGGAGTGCTCACTCTGCTGAGTGCTCTTGTGTTCTCCATGAGAGAGCCACTGCCAGACTTCTCTGGCGGCAAGTTAGCTTACAAAAGGCAAAATAATCAGCAGTTCACAATTAGAGTTGCCTGCTCCTTACCTCCTATAAGTGCCTTAAAGAGGTAGTCCAGGCATGGGGTGCAACTCTGCAGACACTGTACATCATTGCAGACTTGTGAATCTTTACAGCGTGCAGTGTGCACACTGTCATCATTTTTCGGCGCTGTGAGCAGGCAGGCGCTTGATTGCAAGTATGTATGCCATGCCTCGGATTTTATCAAGCAGCCTGTGCTGTGCTTTGTTTCCCTCTCCATTGAGCCACCATCAGGTTTGGTTGCTGTTCTGGTTCTGAGCATTTTTTTTCTGTTTGAACATTTTGTGTACTCATTGCCTTTCTGCCAACAAGTGTTTCCTATGATGCAATTTAGTCTGCGTTATCACCCAACAGGTGAAACTATTTGAGGCCTCCTCAGGTTTCCATTTCACGCCAGTGATATTTCTGTAGTTTACCCTGCTGGGAACTACAGCCTGGATTTCCCCTATAATTTTTGGTTTATCTTATTTTATTCTGCACCTACCCCCGGATTCTTGAAGAGGTACATGGAACCCTCAATGGCCACTTAGGAAATGACGGTCCGAGTGGTCAGCTGAGTCATCCAGTTAGGATTGTTTCAGTCTGCGCAGGGACTGTGCAGATGGGACCTCTAGTGTGTACAAGAACTGTGCTGATCGGGTTTAGTAGTTTTAAGTAAGACCTTATTTGTTATTTACCACATGTGCACTTTAGTGTGCATAACAATGTGATTTGCCTACTTCTGACCATATTCTGACTAGACATGAATTGAGTGAGTTTGCGTTTAGTTAGCACATGACCGCATGTATGCAAACCGCATACTTATTCTCTACGCCCAGTGCCGGTTGCAAAGAATTCTGAGAACATTCACACTGCGCACTAAGGGGAATTTTGCACGTTGCGACATCGCTACTGCGATGTCGTCGGGGTCAAATCGAAAGTGACGCACATCCGGCGCCGGTAACGACGTCGCAACATGTAAAGCCTAGAAGCACCGATAAACGATCACAAAAGCGTCGTAAATCGGTGATCTGTGTAGTGTTGGTCATTTCCATAATTTCGCTAAAGCGACAGGTACGATGTTGTTCCTCGTTCCTGCGGCAGCACACATCGCTGTGTATGAAGCCGCAGGAGAGAGGAACTTCTCCGTACCTGCGTCCCGCCTGCAATGAAAAAGGAAGGAGGTGGGCGGGATGTTTACGCCCCGCTCATCTCCGCCCCTCCGCTTCTATTGGCCGCCTGCCGTGTGACGTCACTGTGACGCCGCACGGCCCGCCCCCTTAGAAAGGAGGCGGGTCGCCGGCCAGAGCAACGTCGCAGGGCAGGTAAGTGCGTGTGAAGCTGCCATAGCGATAATGTTTGATACGGCAGCTATCACAGAGATCGCATTTGCGAAGCGATGTGGCAGCGCGCAAAGTACCCCTAAGAATTCAGAAGTCTGTGGTCAAGCACAGAGTGACTATCGACTTGTGCCTGGACAACCCCTTAAAAGGGCAAATGACAATTAAAATTAAAAGCAAAATCATTTTTGGAAAAAACTTATACAAATGCAAAAATTTAAGACACCAAACCCGCAGAGAATGCTGAAGCTGTAGACCTACAAGTTGGACAAAAGTTTAGCCTACACCAGCTGCCTATCTAAAGAGAATGCACAGATAGACCTTGTGAAGATAGCCTTTGGCATTTCAAGCTATCATGAAAGAATCATTTGCTTAAGATTTGTCAGCAAACATTACTTCTGATTAAGCGGCAAGAAAACTCAAGGTTAGCTTTGACCGTGTGACAGAGAATTGGATTCTGTCACACAGTCTCATAAGAGATCAGTTATTTCACGCAGTAATCACAAACAGCATTCCAAAAGCTTAGCCAGAAAAAACACGCACTTCCAGGATGGGAATTTCTCAATCGACCCAGTCTTGAGTCACACCAATAGACTAACAAGTGTTCTTTTCATGTGCTCGCATTATAAGTTAAGGTCAAGCTTACTTCTCGTTGGAAATATTAGCAAAAAAAAGAAAGTGCAGAATAGGACGTGTTGTAATCGGTTAAGAATGGGCCATCTTACATCAGAAGGACTCGCAGCTACTATCATGTTTATTTAGTGAATTATTCAAGCCTTCGGAGACCATAAATTGTTAGAATTCATTTGTTATTTCTCAGACATGGGATCTGCCAAAAGTCATTCTTCCCAGTAATCGGAAAAGAACGTTTGAAGGGGCCATGTAATTTATCAAGGTATTCTGGAACTACAACAAAGACAAAGCGCTTGGCCACGTGATAAGTATGTTAAAACATCTCAAAACAATGGTATCTACCAGGGAACGGTGAAAGAAATGTGCTTCTATTTTCACAAGAAGGAATCCCAGTTCCGCTTCTAGGAATATGGAAACTTTTTCAAAAACTTACACCATAGGGAGTCATATTAAATTTTCAAATTCCCATCGAACGATTCCATTTTTTTTAAATTTTTCGTGATAAACCTTTTTTTGTGGCAGGAAAGGGAGGTGAGTGGTAGAGGTGAGGGTCGAAACTAGAGGTGTGACCGAAATGTGTGCCAAAGCTGGTTTCCAACGTGATGAAGTCGGCAATAAATCAGAGGTAGGGCTCATTTTTAAGCTGTCAGTCGAGGCCATACATTCATGGAGTTACAAAGTAGGAGCTAAGGGGATGGATACAAAGAAGTATCTGAAAGGAAGGAAAAAAAGGAAATCTTACTGGGCATGGGATGTCGTATTTTTTTTGTAGGAAAAGACATTATTTCCATTGAATAGTAAAAATGTTATCTGTTATGACTATGCGGAGAACTTTCTCATGTCAACCAGACAAGATCACCAACATACATGGTGCCTCATATTTTTTAATCAGTTTCCATGGGGTCATCCCAATTATGAGATTATAAAGAAATGCTGTATTTTAGGTGATTCCATCTAAAGGTTTCCTAGATCTTAGGCCTCTTTCAGACGTCAGTGATTCCAGTATGTATGCCGCCGTTTTCACCGGAATCACGGACATACGCAGACCCATTAAAATCAATGGGTCTGCACACACATTAGTGATTTCTCACTGACCATGTGGCGCACACGTATGTCTGTGTTCTGCACGGAGACAAGTCTGTTTTCTCTGGCACCACTGATATCACACGGACCACACAGTGGTGTGATCCGTGTGACACGTACCAGAGGAAATGCATGTGTGTGAAATAAAAGGCTTTTCTATGCTGACCTGTCTCCAGCAATGCTGTCTTCGGCGCTCTTGTCTCCTGCTTCAGAGCCCACTCATTATGCTCATGCATATTTACTACAACACAGACCCGGAAGTTAGTGTAACCGCAGCATGGGAGGCACATCAGCACTACGGACAGCAGTGGCATGGACAGGTGAGTATAAATTTCCTTCTCTCTGTGTGCTATCACGGATAGCATACGGAGAACACAAATGTGCCAAAATACGGCATACAGAGAGCCATATGCACCTTAAACACATCGGTAAAACGTCCATGTTTTTTTACTGACGTATGAAACAGACCTTTCAGAGAACCATCCACTTGCCATAAGTATGTAACATTTTACTTGCTGCAAATGCCATTGTCCTCCTAAATCCAGCATTGTTTTCTTTTGAATCTGCACCTCTCTGTTCCCGAGATATGGCCCTTTCCTTTATTATAAATCTAGTCTTGCTGTCCAAGTGGGCACTGTCCTCACTTCTTCTCTGTGGGCCTCTTTTCTGAGGATCCTGCCCTCTTGGTCGTAAAAGACTATATTTACATACAGGAATAGGGGGTTTTATATAAGGAACAGAATGACGCACGAACAAATAAAAAACAATACCAGATTCAGAACAGAGGCATTTCCATCAGGTAAAAGAAATACATATTTATTGCCTCTAAGATTCAAGTTCTCAGAGTTATAACTTTAACACCTTCATGCCATGATGATTTTTTTCTTTTGCACTTTTATTTTTTTATGTTATTATACAGCATGATTATTGCACAGGTGTGCCTTAGGCTGGCCACTCTAAAATGTACATTTTATCACACAGCACAATGCCATAGATGTCGCTAGTTTTCAGGGAGCGTGTAATTGTCATGCTGACTGCAGGAATGTCACCAGAGCTGTTCCCGTGAATTGAACGTTCATTTCTCTACCATAAGTCGCCTCTCCAAAGGTGTTTCAGAGAATTTGGCAGAAAATTCAACCGGCCTCACACCCGTAGACCACATGTAACCAAACCAGCCCAGGACCTCCACATCCAGAATCTTCATCTCCAAGATCGTATGAGACCGGCCACCCGGAAGGCGGCTGCAACAATCGGTGCAAAACCAAAGAATTTCTGCACAAACTGTCAGAAACTGTCTGAGGGAAACTCATCTGCTGCTCGTCGTCCTCATCGGGGGTCTCCACCTGACTGCGATTGAGTGGGGAAATGCTCACATTCAATGATGTTTGGCACGTTGGAGAGGTGTTCTCTTCATGGATAGATCCCGGTTTTTACTGTACCGGGCAGATGGCAGACTGAAAATCATGGTCACAACAGATACTGACTGATTTTCTGACAACCCTGGACCACCTAAATAATGTAAAACTGCACATTTAAGAGTGGCCTTTGATTGTGGCCAGCCTAAAGCGGGCTTTACATGCTACGACATCGCTAATGCGGAGTCGTTGGGGTCACGGAATTCGTGACGCACATCCGGCCGCATTAGTGATGCCGTTGCGTGTGACACCGATAAGCGATTTTGCATTGTTGCAAAAACGTGCAAAATCGCTAATCGGCGACACTGGGGTCCATTCTCAAATCTCGTTACTGCAGCAGTAACGAGGTTGTTCCTCGTTCCTGCGCCAGCACACATCGCTGCGTGTGACGCCGCAGGAACGAGAAAGCTCCCCTTACCTGCCTCCCGGCTGCTATGCGGAAGGAAGGAGGTGGGCGGGATGTTACGTCCCGCTCATCTCCGCTGCTATTGGGCGGCGGTTCAGTGACGTTTCAGTGACGTCGCTGTGACGCCGCACGGACCGCCCCCTTAGAAAGGAGGCGGTTCGCCGGTCACAGCAACGTTGCCGGACAGGTAAGTATGTGTGACGGCTGTGGGCGATGTTGTGCGGCACGGGCAGCGATATGCCCGTGTCGCGCCACAGATGGGGGCGGGTACCCACACTAGCGATATCGGGACCGATATCGCAGTGTGTAAAGTAGCCTTAAGGCACACCTGTGCAACAATCATGCTGTGTAATCAGCATCTTGATATGGCACACCTGTTAGATAAATGAATTTTCTCAGCAAAGGGGAAGTGCTCACTAACACAGATGTAGAAAAATCTGTGACACACATTTGTGCACCCTGGGATCGTGTTGTGTAGAGGTGTGCCGATAGGTTGCCATATTATACAATTAAAGTGGTTGTCCAAGATTAAAAAAAAGTATGTCTGGTTGTGTTTGTATTGAAATGCATCCTGATTTATTTAAATGGGACAGAACTGCAATACCACTGATGGTCAGTGGTGGTGCTATTTTTGTGTATCTAATCTTAGAGAACTGTTTTAATAATAATACAAGTCTGGATTGCCAGGCTGCACTCCTCTAAAGCCAGGTCTGTAAATGTAATTTCCGCAGATTTTGACTATATTATATGAGTAGTTTGAGTAGTCTATTTGATAGGACAAATAAGATGTCAAAGCAATCAATGACTCGGATGGCAACTGTATTTTTTGCATTAATAAACAGAATATTAGAAAAAAAGTCTAGATATGGCTTAGATTAGATATATCACAATGTTACAGACTTACAAAGAGTGCCAAAAAAAGATAAAACATCATGGAAACTCAGATCAGTTTATCTGTCTTCTCTTCAGTCTAGTTATCTCTTATTAAAATAAAATAAAATGTCTCTGATCCTCAGATCAGGTATGAAAAACAACTAAATATAGAAACGTTTTATGGTGGGTGTATACCGAAAACAAAGACGCGTGGAGCCGAACTCCTGCTGGCGTGATGTCATTACAACCCTCGTCATTACAGTGTTAAAGCTGTCCACTTCACTACAGCTCCACAATACTGGCAGCGAGAGAGAGAACAAGATTCTAGAAATGTATAGAGAGATAGATAGGAAAATATGAGATAACGAGAGAAAAAAAGACAAAAAAAGAAAGAAAGAAAGAAAGAAAATAAAAAAAGAAAGAAAGAAAGAAAGAGAAAGGGAGAAAGAAAGAAAGAAAGAAAGAAAGAAAAAAAGAAAAAAGAAAAAAAAGAAAAGAAAGAAAAAGGGAGAAAGAGAGAGATAAAGACTGTGAGAAAGAAAGAAGGAAAGAATGGAAGAAAGAAAGGGAGAGTGAAAAGGAGAAAGAGAGAGAAAAGAGGGAGAGAGAGAAAGAAAGAAACAAAAGAAAGAAAAAGAAAGAAAAAGGGAGAAAGAGAAATAAAGAAAGTGAGAAAGAAAGAAGGAAAGACAGGAAAAAAGAAAGGGAGTGTGAAAAGGTGAAAGAAAGAAAGGGAGAAAGACAGAAAGAGAAAGCGAGAAAGAAAGAATGAGAGAGAAAGAAAGAAAAAGAGAGAAAGAAAGAGGGAAAGAAAGAAAGGGAGAGCGAAAAGGAGAAATAGAAAGAAAGAAAGAAAGAAAGAAAGAAAGAAGAAAGACAGGTAGTAAGAAAGAAAGAAAGTAAGAGAAAAGAAAGAAAGAAAGAAAGATAGTAAGAAAGAAAGAAAGAGGAAAAAAAAAAGAAACAGGTGCACCATGGAATGTCAAAACAGAACAGAGGTCCACAACATAAAATATTAAAAAAGAACTACCCAAAAAGTGTACAAAAATTGGAAAAACTTTATTATTATTTTAAATATGAGCATGTTTAAGAAAGGTTCAACACTATTTTTTCTGGAGCTGAAATGATACTTTTTGTACATGTTATCTGGAGTGTTGCATACCTTCAGTACATGATAGATAGAGGGATAGATAGATAGATAGATAGATAGATAGATAGATAGAGGGATAGATAGATAGATAGATAGATAGATAGATAGAGGGATAGATAGATAGATAGAGGGATAGATAGATATAGGGATAGATAGATAGTTAGATAGAGGGATAGATAGATAGAGGGATAGATAGATAGATAGATAGATAGATAGATAGATAGATAGATAGATAGAGGGATAGATAGATAGTTAGATAGAGGGATAGATAGATGGATAGAGGGATAGATAGATAGATAGAGGGATAGATAGATAGATAGATAGAGGGATAGATAGATAGAGGGATAGATAGATAGTTAGATAGAGGGATAGAGGGATAGATAGATGGATAGAGGGATAGATAGATAGATAGATAGATAGAGAGATAGATAGATAGAGGGATAGATAGATAGAGGGATAGATAGATAGATAGATAGATAGATAGATAGATAGATAGATAGATAGATAGATAGATAGAGAGATAGAGAGATAGAGAGATAGATAGAGGGATAGATAGATAGAGGGATAGATAGATAGTTAGATAGAGGGATAGAGGGATAGATAGATGGATAGAGGGATAGATAGATAGATAGAGGGATAGATAGATAGAGGGATAGATAGATAGATAGATAGAGAGATATGAGATAGGTAGAGAGATAAATAGATAGATAAATAAATAGATAGAGGGAGAGATAGATATGAGATAGGTAGAGAGATAAATAAATAGATAGATAAATAGATAGATAGGTGTGAAATATATAAATATTTAAATACAGTTATGGCCAAAGGTTTTGAGACTAACAGAAATCTATTGTTTGCTACTTCATTGTTTTTGAATCTTTTAGTCTGATGTTTCTATGATTGCTGAAAAACAATTATCAGCATTTCATAAGTTTTTAAACTTTTATTTTACAAATACATCAAGTTTACCCAAAGACTCAATATTTACAGGTTTTTAGTCTGAAGTTGGTTTCATCAGAGAAAATTATTTCACCCCAGTCCTCTGCAGACCAATCCTTGTACTTTCTGCAAAAGCATTTTCTCTAAAGAAACCCCCTTCAGACTGTTTGGGATATCTGGAAGAATGATTGCCTGTAGAATAAAAGTTTAGCACTACCATGAGTCCTGTGTCTGCCAACAGTAAAGCATCCCGAGACCCTTCATGTGTGGTGGCTTCTCTTAGGCCTCTTTCACACGTCAGTGATTCTGGTACGTATGTGCTAGTTTTTTTATACATAACAGAATCACTGACATTAAAATCAATGGGTCTGCACACACATCAGTGACTGTGTCTCCGTGTGGCGTACACGCGTGTCCATGATTTCCGCACGGAGATATGTCCATTTTTTTCTGGCATCACTGATGTATCACGGATCACACCATAGTGTACCAGAAAAACACATACATTGAAAATAAAAAATTTCTTTACTCACCTTGTCCAGCAACGCTGTGTTCAGCCGCTGCGGCCTGCTGTTTCCTAGCTAATTATGCTCATGCATATCAAGTTATGCACGGCACAGCCGACCCAGAAGTAGCTGTAGCGGGGGTCAGTGGCGGCCGGAGACACAGTATAGCTGAAGAGTTCAGCACCACGGACAGGTGAGTATAAGGCCATGTGCTATCATGGATGACAGATCACGGATAGCACATGGATAACCCATGTGTGCCGTGAATCATGGCACATGGAGGGACATATGCGTTTTTTTACACACCAGTGAAAAATGTATGTGGTTTTCACTGACGTGTCAAAGAGGCCTTAGATGGAGGGGGCTCACTCACAATTTCCCCTAATAGCAATGCCATGAATAAGAATGGGATCTAGATGTCTTCCAAAAGCAACTTCTCCTAACATTGCAGGAACAATTTGGTGATGAACAGGGCTTTTTTCAGCATGATGGCGAACATGTCATAAGGCAAAAGTGATAAGTAAGTCGGTGATCAAAACATTGAAATTATGGGTCCACAGTGAGGAAAATGATTCGATCCCAATTATATTAAGAACCTGTGGTCAATCCGCAAACAAAACAAAGAAATTGTGATAACCTCAAAATACTGATTAGACAAGAATAGTAAATATTGAGTCTTTGCAAAAGGTCTAAGCCACACGGCATGAAAATCGGTGCGAGTGGAGTGCAATAAAAAAAAAATCGCATTCCACTCAGACCAATATTAGCCTGTGTGTCAGCGCACATGAGCGATTATTTTCTCAGCCCTAATCGGACCGAGAAAACTATCGCAGCATGCAGCGACTGTAATGCAATCCTGTTTTCTCTCACACCCATTCAAGTGAATGGGGCGAGAGAAAGATCGCACTGCACTCGCGATACCCAGGTGTACTGCGAGTGCAGGGCGAGAATGGCAATAGCCGGCTACGGAGGAAAGAGGGAGATAAATCCCTCCCTTCCCTCCTCCATGCTGGCCCGTCCCTCCTCAGAGCCGGCCCAACCCCCGCAGCTGAGGTCCAATCGCATGATCGGACCTCAGCCGCAGTGACACTTGCATGACACTCGGCTCCTGCTGTACTGCCAGCGTGAACCCAGTGTCATGCGAGGGGATCGCAGTAATCCCCGTGTGGCCCCAGCCTAAACCTCATATATTTGTCAGTATGTTTAAAAAACTATGAAACGCTGATAATTGTAATTCAGTAACCACAGAAACATTTGACTAAAAGACCTAAAAGCTCGAAAACACCAAACTTTGTGAAAAAACAACTTTGAATCATTCGCCACACGTTTGGCCATGATTGTAGTTAACACTAAGCCCCGTAAAGGTAGATAGTATGGGTGGAAGGAATAACACTACCACCGTAGGTGTTAGCCGTATATTTGGCACTCATCTAAAACTTCACAACCAAATGTCAGCCTAAAAACTTATGGCCACAACTGTAGATAGAAATAGATTTGTAGAAGTGAGATAGACAGATATAAGAAGGACATCTAGAAATTCATGAGATAGATACTGTAAATAGAAAAATAAATAGAAACAAACTGATCTTAGTAACATTTATCTTTTTCTGTGTCAATGTATTTTTTTAATTCTGAGAAAAATAAAAGAAGGCAGCACCCCAAAATAAGTAAAAAAAAGTGGACTTTAATTAGCCCATGTGGCAACGTTTTGGTTACACAGAACCTTTGTCAACCTATATTATTACAACTGGATTCTTCTTGGTGAGGTCTTGCACCCACATTTATATATTTCATGCTTGATTTGGCATCCCATATAAATATGGATCTATTCTATTTGAGCGCCTGGAAAATTATCTTTAAAAATGATCAAAGCAGCCCCTGTCCTTCTTCAAGATGTTCTTCTGGCAAAACCTTTGTCCCTACGGCTAGAAAAAGAATTCTCTCCTGGGGACACGAGTCTAAGTTCGCCAGTCATATGGGCATACGCAAGTCCCCTGAGCTGATTGCTGCCTGCTTCTGGTGGCCCTCACTGGTAAAGGAAGTGCGGAACTTCATTTTTGCCTGTTCAGACTGTGCCAGAACTAATGCCTGCTTTACACGAGACGACCGATCGTGCAATTTCACGATTGATCGTACCCGCCTCCGTCGTTTGTGCGTTACGGGCAAATCGCTGCCCGTGTGGCACAAACTTGTTTAACCCCCGTCACACGTACTTACCTTCCGGACGACCTCGCTGTGGGCGACGAACGTCCACTTCCTGGAGTGGGAGGGATGTTCGGCGTCACAGCGACGTCAAACGGCAGCCGGCCAATAGAAGCGGAGGGGCGGAGATGAGCAGGATGTAAACATCCCGCCCACCTCCCTCCTTCCACATAGCCGGCGGGAGCCGCGGGACGCAGGTAAGCTGCTGTTCATTGTTCCCGTGGTGTCACACGGAGCAACGTGTGATAACACGGAAACAATGAACAACCGGCGCCATTTTAATTAAACAATTTTATGGAACCTAGCGACGTGTACACGACTCACAATTTGTGAGCGATACTGCATCGCTAGGAGGTGTTACACGAGACGACATCGTGTACGATGCCGGATGTGCGTCACGAAAACCGTGACTTTGACGATGCATCGCACGATCGGTCGTCTCGTGTAAAGCCCGCATAAGTCTTCCAGGAACAAGCCAGCTGGTTTCCTTCAACCAATGACCGCTTCTTCTGCTCCCTGGCAATATAATGCTATGTACTTCATTACGGACCTGCCTCTCTCCAGTGATTACAACACCATCTAGGTAGTGGAGGACTAAGATGGCCACTTCATCCCCTTGGTCGTTCTTCTCTCCACACCCAAGCTAATCACGCAGTTCTTCTAACCTGTTTTTCACCTCCATAGACTTCCTCTCCACATTGACCACTCCACGTTTCTGACCGTAGAGACCAGTTCACTTCAAGATTTTGGAGAGCCCTGTACAAGTTACTGAATATAGAGGATTTTTCCTCTGCATACCACGTGCAAACAAATGGGCAAGTGGAACAGGTTAATCAGATCCTCGAGCATTATCTTCCCTATTTTATATTGGCCGGCAGAAAGACTGAGTACAATTACTCTCGAGGACAGAGTTTTCTTATAACAACCACATTGGGGAGTTTTCATGCCTGTCTCTCTGCATTATGAGACTAGTGATAGAGTCATTTCCATTCTAGACTCTCAATATTAAATGGTTTTACTTTCCTTTTGCAGTCATAGGGTTAAAGTCAGTTTACTTTTCAGCAGCTTCTGAATCCTAGTCAGTTGTTTCCGGTTTGGGACCACTCCCAGTCCCTTTATATACCCTCTGCTACCAGCAGAGGATGCCAGTTATTCTTTACTATTTGGATGCTGGGACAAGAGGTGGAAGGAGCTGCTGTAACCCTTTATTGAAGTTACTGTGGTGGCAGCAGCCTTGGTTCTGACTGCAGCATTTCATGTTTTCCCCCTGTCTGTCTTGCTTTCCTGGTGTGCAGTTTCAGTGCAGTAGTGGGACTAGTGATCCTTACGTACCCACTCCTTAGCCAGGACTATTATAAGGTCACTCAGGGCTTCAGGTTTCTGTTCGGCAACAGGTGAGGAACTTGTACAGGCTATGAGTGCAGGGTACAGTGGCAGGTAAGTGAAGGAGGTCTCCATCTTCCCTCTCACTAGCGCTTGGGCCAACCGTTGTTAAAGTGTCCCCTTCGTACCCTTTGTTTGTCGTGGTGTGACCCCTGAGTTGTGTGTTTGGCCTCATGCCGGATTTTCCCTAGACCACATCGTGAGAGGATTCTCCCAGAGCATCTCCATTCTTTGTGGTATACTGCCAGCATCCCCAAGTGTTCTCTTCTATGTCTGCTTGCTCCAGGGTGCCAGCAGCTGATTCATTGTACTGAGACTTCCTCTAGATCTGGCAGCAATTCCTCCTTAACACCATGTCTCGGATAAAGGCTAATGCAGCCAACAGGAGAAGTAAGTATCACCCTGGAGATAAAGTCTGGCTGTCATCTCAGCCCCTGAAGGTGCCCTCATAATGCATGCGGGGTGTTGCATGCATGCCATCTCTTGCTAAGTGCCATCATTGCGAAGTGCTGGGCAGTTACCTCAATGGCAGTGGACTAACTTCCGTCTTCTCTCTCTCTTCACACAGGTATATAACTCTGCTTCCTGTCAAGTGAATTGTCTGTTCCTCACTGCATTGGCTGAATATGTGTTCTGGTATATAACTCTGCTTCCTGTGATGTATGCTCTGTCATTTTCATAATCTATGTAATACTCACTGATGTATGACTGTATATTCCTCTTTGTAAATGTTATCTGATGGTGGATGGTGTAAATCTGTGTAGACTGGAAGTCCGGTTGGGTGTCAAATGTCCTGTTCCCTTTGATTCCTTGATCATCCCCTGGTGTGATCAGCATTTGTTGATTTCCCTTAACAAGCTGAGCTCCCATAATCCCACTCACCTACCCCTCTAGTCAGCCCTATATATTTGTGTCTTTCTTAAGGGGTGCATGCATGCGGGGTGTTGCATGCATGCCATCTCTTGCTAAGTGCCATCATTGCGAAGTGCTGGGCAGTTACCTCAATGGCAGTGGACTAACTTCCGTCTTCTCTCTCTCTTCACACAGGTATATAACTCTGCTTCCTGTCAAGTGAATTGTCTGTTCCTCACTGCATTGGCTGAATATGTGTTCTGGTATATAACTCTGCTTCCTGTGATGTATGCTCTGTCATTTTCATAATCTATGTAATACTCACTGATGTATGACTGTATATTCCTCTTTGTAAATGTTATCTGATGGTGGATGGTGTAAATCTGTGTAGACTGGAAGTCCGGTTGGGTGTCAAATGTCCTGTTCCCTTTGATTCCTTGATCATCCCCTGGTGTGATCAGCATTTGTTGATTTCCCTTAACAAGCTGAGCTCCCATAATCCCACTCACCTACCCCTCTAGTCAGCCCTATATATTTGTGTCTTTCTTAAGGGGTGCATGCATGCGGGGTGTTGCATGCATGCCATCTCTTGCTAAGTGCCATCATTGCGAAGTGCTGGGCAGTTACCTCAATGGCAGTGGACTAACTTCCGTCTTCTCTCTCTCTTCACACAGGTATATAACTCTGCTTCCTGTCAAGTGAATTGTCTGTTCCTCACTGCATTGGCTGAATATGTGTTCTGGTATATAACTCTGCTTCCTGTGATGTATGCTCTGTCATTTTCATAATCTATGTAATACTCACTGATGTATGACTGTATATTCCTCTTTGTAAATGTTATCTGATGGTGGATGGTGTAAATCTGTGTAGACTGGAAGTCCGGTTGGGTGTCAAATGTCCTGTTCCCTTTGATTCCTTGATCATCCCCTGGTGTGATCAGCATTTGTTGATTTCCCTTAACAAGCTGAGCTCCCATAATCCCACTCACCTACCCCTCTAGTCAGCCCTATATATTTGTGTCTTTCTTAAGGGGTGCATGCATGCGGGGTGTTGCATGCATGCCATCTCTTGCTAAGTGCCATCATTGCGAAGTGCTGGGCAGTTACCTCAATGGCAGTGGACTAACTTCCGTCTTCTCTCTCTCTTCACACAGGTATATAACTCTGCTTCCTGTCAAGTGAATTGTCTGTTCCTCACTGCATTGGCTGAATATGTGTTCTGGTATATAACTCTGCTTCCTGTGATGTATGCTCTGTCATTTTCATAATCTATGTAATACTCACTGATGTATGACTGTATATTCCTCTTTGTAAATGTTATCTGATGGTGGATGGTGTAAATCTGTGTAGACTGGAAGTCCGGTTGGGTGTCAAATGTCCTGTTCCCTTTGATTCCTTGATCATCCCCTGGTGTGATCAGCATTTGTTGATTTCCCTTAACAAGCTGAGCTCCCATAATCCCACTCACCTACCCCTCTAGTCAGCCCTATATATTTGTGTCTTTCTTAAGGGGTGCATGCATGCGGGGTGTTGCATGCATGCCATCTCTTGCTAAGTGCCATCATTGCGAAGTGCTGGGCAGTTACCTCAATGGCAGTGGACTAACTTCCGTCTTCTCTCTCTCTTCACACAGGTATATAACTCTGCTTCCTGTCAAGTGAATTGTCTGTTCCTCACTGCATTGGCTGAATATGTGTTCTGGTATATAACTCTGCTTCCTGTGATGTATGCTCTGTCATTTTCATAATCTATGTAATACTCACTGATGTATGACTGTATATTCCTCTTTGTAAATGTTATCTGATGGTGGATGGTGTAAATCTGTGTAGACTGGAAGTCCGGTTGGGTGTCAAATGTCCTGTTCCCTTTGATTCCTTGATCATCCCCTGGTGTGATCAGCATTTGTTGATTTCCCTTAACAAGCTGAGCTCCCATAATCCCACTCACCTACCCCTCTAGTCAGCCCTATATATTTGTGTCTTTCTTAAGGGGTGCATGCATGCGGGGTGTTGCATGCATGCCATCTCTTGCTAAGTGCCATCATTGCGAAGTGCTGGGCAGTTACCTCAATGGCAGTGGACTAACTTCCGTCTTCTCTCTCTCTTCACACAGGTATATAACTCTGCTTCCTGTCAAGTGAATTGTCTGTTCCTCACTGCATTGGCTGAATATGTGTTCTGGTATATAACTCTGCTTCCTGTGATGTATGCTCTGTCATTTTCATAATCTATGTAATACTCACTGATGTATGACTGTATATTCCTCTTTGTAAATGTTATCTGATGGTGGATGGTGTAAATCTGTGTAGACTGGAAGTCCGGTTGGGTGTCAAATGTCCTGTTCCCTTTGATTCCTTGATCATCCCCTGGTGTGATCAGCATTTGTTGATTTCCCTTAACAAGCTGAGCTCCCATAATCCCACTCACCTACCCCTCTAGTCAGCCCTATATATTTGTGTCTTTCTTAAGGGGTGCATGCATGCGGGGTGTTGCATGCATGCCATCTCTTGCTAAGTGCCATCATTGCGAAGTGCTGGGCAGTTACCTCAATGGCAGTGGACTAACTTCCGTCTTCTCTCTCTCTTCACACAGGTATATAACTCTGCTTCCTGTCAAGTGAATTGTCTGTTCCTCACTGCATTGGCTGAATATGTGTTCTGGTATATAACTCTGCTTCCTGTGATGTATGCTCTGTCATTTTCATAATCTATGTAATACTCACTGATGTATGACTGTATATTCCTCTTTGTAAATGTTATCTGATGGTGGATGGTGTAAATCTGTGTAGACTGGAAGTCCGGTTGGGTGTCAAATGTCCTGTTCCCTTTGATTCCTTGATCATCCCCTGGTGTGATCAGCATTTGTTGATTTCCCTTAACAAGCTGAGCTCCCATAATCCCACTCACCTACCCCTCTAGTCAGCCCTATATATTTGTGTCTTTCTTAAGGGGTGCATGCATGCGGGGTGTTGCATGCATGCCATCTCTTGCTAAGTGCCATCATTGCGAAGTGCTGGGCAGTTACCTCAATGGCAGTGGACTAACTTCCGTCTTCTCTCTCTCTTCACACAGGTATATAACTCTGCTTCCTGTCAAGTGAATTGTCTGTTCCTCACTGCATTGGCTGAATATGTGTTCTGGTATATAACTCTGCTTCCTGTGATGTATGCTCTGTCATTTTCATAATCTATGTAATACTCACTGATGTATGACTGTATATTCCTCTTTGTAAATGTTATCTGATGGTGGATGGTGTAAATCTGTGTAGACTGGAAGTCCGGTTGGGTGTCAAATGTCCTGTTCCCTTTGATTCCTTGATCATCCCCTGGTGTGATCAGCATTTGTTGATTTCCCTTAACAAGCTGAGCTCCCATAATCCCACTCACCTACCCCTCTAGTCAGCCCTATATATTTGTGTCTTTCTTAAGGGGTGCATGCATGCGGGGTGTTGCATGCATGCCATCTCTTGCTAAGTGCCATCATTGCGAAGTGCTGGGCAGTTACCTCAATGGCAGTGGACTAACTTCCGTCTTCTCTCTCTCTTCACACAGGTATATAACTCTGCTTCCTGTCAAGTGAATTGTCTGTTCCTCACTGCATTGGCTGAATATGTGTTCTGGTATATAACTCTGCTTCCTGTGATGTATGCTCTGTCATTTTCATAATCTATGTAATACTCACTGATGTATGACTGTATATTCCTCTTTGTAAATGTTATCTGATGGTGGATGGTGTAAATCTGTGTAGACTGGAAGTCCGGTTGGGTGTCAAATGTCCTGTTCCCTTTGATTCCTTGATCATCCCCTGGTGTGATCAGCATTTGTTGATTTCCCTTAACAAGCTGAGCTCCCATAATCCCACTCACCTACCCCTCTAGTCAGCCCTATATATTTGTGTCTTTCTTAAGGGGTGCATGCATGCGGGGTGTTGCATGCATGCCATCTCTTGCTAAGTGCCATCATTGCGAAGTGCTGGGCAGTTACCTCAATGGCAGTGGACTAACTTCCGTCTTCTCTCTCTCTTCACACAGGTATATAACTCTGCTTCCTGTCAAGTGAATTGTCTGTTCCTCACTGCATTGGCTGAATATGTGTTCTGGTATATAACTCTGCTTCCTGTGATGTATGCTCTGTCATTTTCATAATCTATGTAATACTCACTGATGTATGACTGTATATTCCTCTTTGTAAATGTTATCTGATGGTGGATGGTGTAAATCTGTGTAGACTGGAAGTCCGGTTGGGTGTCAAATGTCCTGTTCCCTTTGATTCCTTGATCATCCCCTGGTGTGATCAGCATTTGTTGATTTCCCTTAACAAGCTGAGCTCCCATAATCCCACTCACCTACCCCTCTAGTCAGCCCTATATATTTGTGTCTTTCTTAAGGGGTGCATGCATGCGGGGTGTTGCATGCATGCCATCTCTTGCTAAGTGCCATCATTGCGAAGTGCTGGGCAGTTACCTCAATGGCAGTGGACTAACTTCCGTCTTCTCTCTCTCTCTTCACACAGGTATATAACTCTGCTTCCTGTCAAGTGAATTGTCTGTTCCTCACTGCATTGGCTGAATATGTGTTCTGGTATATAACTCTGCTTCCTGTGATGTATGCTCTGTCATTTTCATAATCTATGTAATACTCACTGATGTATGACTGTATATTCCTCTTTGTAAATGTTATCTGATGGTGGATGGTGTAAATCTGTGTAGACTGGAAGTCCGGTTGGGTGTCAAATGTCCTGTTCCCTTTGATTCCTTGATCATCCCCTGGTGTGATCAGCATTTGTTGATTTCCCTTAACAAGCTGAGCTCCCATAATCCCACTCACCTACCCCTCTAGTCAGCCCTATATATTTGTGTCTTTCTTAAGGGGTGCATGCATGCGGGGTGTTGCATGCATGCCATCTCTTGCTAAGTGCCATCATTGCGAAGTGCTGGGCAGTTACCTCAATGGCAGTGGACTAACTTCCGTCTTCTCTCTCTCTTCACACAGGTATATAACTCTGCTTCCTGTCAAGTGAATTGTCTGTTCCTCACTGCATTGGCTGAATATGTGTTCTGGTATATAACTCTGCTTCCTGTGATGTATGCTCTGTCATTTTCATAATCTATGTAATACTCACTGATGTATGACTGTATATTCCTCTTTGTAAATGTTATCTGATGGTGGATGGTGTAAATCTGTGTAGACTGGAAGTCCGGTTGGGTGTCAAATGTCCTGTTCCCTTTGATTCCTTGATCATCCCCTGGTGTGATCAGCATTTGTTGATTTCCCTTAACAAGCTGAGCTCCCATAATCCCACTCACCTACCCCTCTAGTCAGCCCTATATATTTGTGTCTTTCTTAAGGGGTGCATGCATGCGGGGTGTTGCATGCATGCCATCTCTTGCTAAGTGCCATCATTGCGAAGTGCTGGGCAGTTACCTCAATGGCAGTGGACTAACTTCCGTCTTCTCTCTCTCTTCACACAGGTATATAACTCTGCTTCCTGTCAAGTGAATTGTCTGTTCCTCACTGCATTGGCTGAATATGTGTTCTGGTATATAACTCTGCTTCCTGTGATGTATGCTCTGTCATTTTCATAATCTATGTAATACTCACTGATGTATGACTGTATATTCCTCTTTGTAAATGTTATCTGATGGTGGATGGTGTAAATCTGTGTAGACTGGAAGTCCGGTTGGGTGTCAAATGTCCTGTTCCCTTTGATTCCTTGATCATCCCCTGGTGTGATCAGCATTTGTTGATTTCCCTTAACAAGCTGAGCTCCCATAATCCCACTCACCTACCCCTCTAGTCAGCCCTATATATTTGTGTCTTTCTTAAGGGGTGCATGCATGCGGGGTGTTGCATGCATGCCATCTCTTGCTAAGTGCCATCATTGCGAAGTGCTGGGCAGTTACCTCAATGGCAGTGGACTAACTTCCGTCTTCTCTCTCTCTTCACACAGGTATATAACTCTGCTTCCTGTCAAGTGAATTGTCTGTTCCTCACTGCATTGGCTGAATATGTGTTCTGGTATATAACTCTGCTTCCTGTGATGTATGCTCTGTCATTTTCATAATCTATGTAATACTCACTGATGTATGACTGTATATTCCTCTTTGTAAATGTTATCTGATGGTGGATGGTGTAAATCTGTGTAGACTGGAAGTCCGGTTGGGTGTCAAATGTCCTGTTCCCTTTGATTCCTTGATCATCCCCTGGTGTGATCAGCATTTGTTGATTTCCCTTAACAAGCTGAGCTCCCATAATCCCACTCACCTACCCCTCTAGTCAGCCCTATATATTTGTGTCTTTCTTAAGGGGTGCATGCATGCGGGGTGTTGCATGCATGCCATCTCTTGCTAAGTGCCATCATTGCGAAGTGCTGGGCAGTTACCTCAATGGCAGTGGACTAACTTCCGTCTTCTCTCTCTCTTCACACAGGTATATAACTCTGCTTCCTGTCAAGTGAATTGTCTGTTCCTCACTGCATTGGCTGAATATGTGTTCTGGTATATAACTCTGCTTCCTGTGATGTATGCTCTGTCATTTTCATAATCTATGTAATACTCACTGATGTATGACTGTATATTCCTCTTTGTAAATGTTATCTGATGGTGGATGGTGTAAATCTGTGTAGACTGGAAGTCCGGTTGGGTGTCAAATGTCCTGTTCCCTTTGATTCCTTGATCATCCCCTGGTGTGATCAGCATTTGTTGATTTCCCTTAACAAGCTGAGCTCCCATAATCCCACTCACCTACCCCTCTAGTCAGCCCTATATATTTGTGTCTTTCTTAAGGGGTGCATGCATGCGGGGTGTTGCATGCATGCCATCTCTTGCTAAGTGCCATCATTGCGAAGTGCTGGGCAGTTACCTCAATGGCAGTGGACTAACTTCTGTCTTCTCTCTCTCTTCACACAGGTATATAACTCTGCTTCCTGTCAAGTGAATTGTCTGTTCCTCACTGCATTGGCTGAATATGTGTTCTGGTATATAACTCTGCTTCCTGTGATGTATGCTCTGTCATTTTCATAATCTATGTAATACTCACTGATGTATGACTGTATATTCCTCTTTGTAAATGTTATCTGATGGTGGATGGTGTAAATCTGTGTAGACTGGAAGTCCGGTTGGGTGTCAAATGTCCTGTTCCCTTTGATTCCTTGATCATCCCCTGGTGTGATCAGCATTTGTTGATTTCCCTTAACAAGCTGAGCTCCCATAATCCCACTCACCTACCCCTCTAGTCAGCCCTATATATTTGTGTCTTTCTTAAGGGGTGCATGCATGCGGGGTGTTGCATGCATGCCATCTCTTGCTAAGTGCCATCATTGCGAAGTGCTGGGCAGTTACCTCAATGGCAGTGGACTAACTTCCGTCTTCTCTCTCTCTTCACACAGGTATATAACTCTGCTTCCTGTCAAGTGAATTGTCTGTTCCTCACTGCATTGGCTGAATATGTGTTCTGGTATATAACTCTGCTTCCTGTGATGTATGCTCTGTCATTTTCATAATCTATGTAATACTCACTGATGTATGACTGTATATTCCTCTTTGTAAATGTTATCTGATGGTGGATGGTGTAAATCTGTGTAGACTGGAAGTCCGGTTGGGTGTCAAATGTCCTGTTCCCTTTGATTCCTTGATCATCCCCTGGTGTGATCAGCATTTGTTGATTTCCCTTAACAAGCTGAGCTCCCATAATCCCACTCACCTACCCCTCTAGTCAGCCCTATATATTTGTGTCTTTCTTAAGGGGTGCATGCATGCGGGGTGTTGCATGCATGCCATCTCTTGCTAAGTGCCATCATTGCGAAGTGCTGGGCAGTTACCTCAATGGCAGTGGACTAACTTCCGTCTTCTCTCTCTCTTCACACAGGTATATAACTCTGCTTCCTGTCAAGTGAATTGTCTGTTCCTCACTGCATTGGCTGAATATGTGTTCTGGTATATAACTCTGCTTCCTGTGATGTATGCTCTGTCATTTTCATAATCTATGTAATACTCACTGATGTATGACTGTATATTCCTCTTTGTAAATGTTATCTGATGGTGGATGGTGTAAATCTGTGTAGACTGGAAGTCCGGTTGGGTGTCAAATGTCCTGTTCCCTTTGATTCCTTGATCATCCCCTGGTGTGATCAGCATTTGTTGATTTCCCTTAACAAGCTGAGCTCCCATAATCCCACTCACCTACCCCTCTAGTCAGCCCTATATATTTGTGTCTTTCTTAAGGGGTGCATGCATGCGGGGTGTTGCATGCATGCCATCTCTTGCTAAGTGCCATCATTGCGAAGTGCTGGGCAGTTACCTCAATGGCAGTGGACTAACTTCCGTCTTCTCTCTCTCTTCACACAGGTATATAACTCTGCTTCCTGTCAAGTGAATTGTCTGTTCCTCACTGCATTGGCTGAATATGTGTTCTGGTATATAACTCTGCTTCCTGTGATGTATGCTCTGTCATTTTCATAATCTATGTAATACTCACTGATGTATGACTGTATATTCCTCTTTGTAAATGTTATCTGATGGTGGATGGTGTAAATCTGTGTAGACTGGAAGTCCGGTTGGGTGTCAAATGTCCTGTTCCCTTTGATTCCTTGATCATCCCCTGGTGTGATCAGCATTTGTTGATTTCCCTTAACAAGCTGAGCTCCCATAATCCCACTCACCTACCCCTCTAGTCAGCCCTATATATTTGTGTCTTTCTTAAGGGGTGCATGCATGCGGGGTGTTGCATGCATGCCATCTCTTGCTAAGTGCCATCATTGCGAAGTGCTGGGCAGTTACCTCAATGGCAGTGGACTAACTTCCGTCTTCTCTCTCTCTTCACACAGGTATATAACTCTGCTTCCTGTCAAGTGAATTGTCTGTTCCTCACTGCATTGGCTGAATATGTGTTCTGGTATATAACTCTGCTTCCTGTGATGTATGCTCTGTCATTTTCATAATCTATGTAATACTCACTGATGTATGACTGTATATTCCTCTTTGTAAATGTTATCTGATGGTGGATGGTGTAAATCTGTGTAGACTGGAAGTCCGGTTGGGTGTCAAATGTCCTGTTCCCTTTGATTCCTTGATCATCCCCTGGTGTGATCAGCATTTGTTGATTTCCCTTAACAAGCTGAGCTCCCATAATCCCACTCACCTACCCCTCTAGTCAGCCCTATATATTTGTGTCTTTCTTAAGGGGTGCATGCATGCGGGGTGTTGCATGCATGCCATCTCTTGCTAAGTGCCATCATTGCGAAGTGCTGGGCAGTTACCTCAATGGCAGTGGACTAACTTCCGTCTTCTCTCTCTCTTCACACAGGTATATAACTCTGCTTCCTGTCAAGTGAATTGTCTGTTCCTCACTGCATTGGCTGAATATGTGTTCTGGTATATAACTCTGCTTCCTGTGATGTATGCTCTGTCATTTTCATAATCTATGTAATACTCACTGATGTATGACTGTATATTCCTCTTTGTAAATGTTATCTGATGGTGGATGGTGTAAATCTGTGTAGACTGGAAGTCCGGTTGGGTGTCAAATGTCCTGTTCCCTTTGATTCCTTGATCATCCCCTGGTGTGATCAGCATTTGTTGATTTCCCTTAACAAGCTGAGCTCCCATAATCCCACTCACCTACCCCTCTAGTCAGCCCTATATATTTGTGTCTTTCTTAAGGGGTGCATGCATGCGGGGTGTTGCATGCATGTCATCTCTTGCTAAGTGCCATCATTGCGAAGTGCTGGGCAGTTACCTCAATGGCAGTGGACTAACTTCCGTCTTCTCTCTCTCTTCACACAGGTATATAACTCTGCTTCCTGTCAAGTGAATTGTCTGTTCCTCACTGCATTGGCTGAATATGTGTTCTGGTATATAACTCTGCTTCCTGTGATGTATGCTCTGTCATTTTCATAATCTATGTAATACTCACTGATGTATGACTGTATATTCCTCTTTGTAAATGTTATCTGATGGTGGATGGTGTAAATCTGTGTAGACTGGAAGTCCGGTTGGGTGTCAAATGTCCTGTTCCCTTTGATTCCTTGATCATCCCCTGGTGTGATCAGCATTTGTTGATTTCCCTTAACAAGCTGAGCTCCCATAATCCCACTCACCTACCCCTCTAGTCAGCCCTATATATTTGTGTCTTTCTTAAGGGGTGCATGCATGCGGGGTGTTGCATGCATGCCATCTCTTGCTAAGTGCCATCATTGCGAAGTGCTGGGCAGTTACCTCAATGGCAGTGGACTAACTTCCGTCTTCTCTCTCTCTTCACACAGGTATATAACTCTGCTTCCTGTCAAGTGAATTGTCTGTTCCTCACTGCATTGGCTGAATATGTGTTCTGGTATATAACTCTGCTTCCTGTGATGTATGCTCTGTCATTTTCATAATCTATGTAATACTCACTGATGTATGACTGTATATTCCTCTTTGTAAATGTTATCTGATGGTGGATGGTGTAAATCTGTGTAGACTGGAAGTCCGGTTGGGTGTCAAATGTCCTGTTCCCTTTGATTCCTTGATCATCCCCTGGTGTGATCAGCATTTGTTGATTTCCCTTAACAAGCTGAGCTCCCATAATCCCACTCACCTACCCCTCTAGTCAGCCCTATATATTTGTGTCTTTCTTAAGGGGTGCATGCATGCGGGGTGTTGCATGCATGCCATCTCTTGCTAAGTGCCATCATTGCGAAGTGCTGGGCAGTTACCTCAATGGCAGTTAGTCAGGGCAGGAGTCTGCAGGTAAATTACTCTTTGACGCCATCTGTGTTAACCTTAACTATTATTTCACTCTCTATCATCCTATGTGCTTTTTCTGTACACTTTCACCGCCCTGTCCCCGCTCCATCACCACTCATCCACATCAGCCCCTCTCTCCTCCCCTCTCCTATGTACAGCTCCCAGGCTCTTTTCACCTATCTTAATAATCTGATTCAATCAAGCTCCAGGGACTTCCAAAAAAAGCCATGCCACAAGTCCAAAAACCATCTGACCTTTCTCCTTCTACTCCTACTTCTTTCAGGTGATATCTCTCCTAATCCCGGTCCACCCCAGGCTAACTTTACCCCCTCCCCCACCTCCCATAGAAACCCTGACAATATTATTAACATTCCCTGTACACCCTCACTTCCCTCTTTTAATTGTGCTCTCTGGAATCCACGGTCTGTATGTAACAAGCTTCCTTACATCCACAACCTCTTTCTCAATAACTCTCTTAACTTACTAGGCCTAACTGAAACCTGGATTCAGGATTCTGATACTACTTCCCCTGCTGCCATCTCTCATGGTGGTTTACACTTTTCCCATTCACCAAGACCTGGAAACAGACATGGTGGTGGAGTAGGCTTACTATTGTCCCCACAGTGCACTTTCCAGGTCATCCCCCCAGCTCCATCACTCTCATTCCCATCCTTTGAGGTCCACACCATCAGGCTCTTCCACCCCCTTCCCCTCAGAGTAGCTGTCATATACCGTCCACCAGGCTCACCCACCCAGTTCCTTGACCACTTTTCAGCCTGGCTGCCGCACTTCATGTCCTCAGAGTTACCAACCCTGATCCTAGGAGACTTTAACATCCCCATGAACAGCCCCTCCTCCCCTTCTGCATCCCAGCTTCTATCTCTCACCACCTCCCTTGGCCTCTCACAACTCTCATCCTCTGAGACACATGAAGATGGTAACACCCTTGACCTGGTCTTTTTCCGCCTCTGCTCAATCTCTGACTGTGACAACTCACCTCTTCCCCTCTCTGACCACAACATCCTCTCCTTCAAGCTCACAAACCCTCGTCCGCCCCAGCACACTCCCACCAATCACACATTCAGAAACCTACAGGCCATCGATTCTCAGACACTTTCAGACTCTTTACATGCATCACTGTCCCCTATATCCTCACTTTCCTGTCCTGATCTGGCTGTAAAGCACTACAATGACACACTCAGGACTACGCTAGACCAAGTAGCGCCCCTCACCCTCAGAAAGACCAAACACAGAGTAAAACAGCCCTGGCTCACATCACAAACTCGATTTCTCCAGCGATGCTCCAGGAGCGCCGAACGCCTATGGAGGAAAACCCGCACACCAGAAAACTTCATCCACTACAAGTTCATGTTAAGGACCTATAACTATTCCCTTCACCTTGCCAAACAGACCTACTTCACCAACCTTGTTTCCTCACTTGCCAACAATCCAAAAAAACTCTTTGACACCTTTCACTCCCTCCTCAGTCCCAAAGTACAGACCCCTGTCACAGCCCTTCATGCTGATGACCTGGCCTCGTATTTCACAGAGAAAATTAAAAACATCCGCCAAGAGATCAGCTCCCAGCCACCAAGCCCTGTGAATCCCATCCCTCCCCATATCCCATCCAGCTCACTTTCCACATTTGACCCAGTCACAGAGGAGGAAGTCTCCAGGCTCCTATCCTCCTCTCGTCCTACAACTTGCCCTACTGATCCCTTCCCCACACCTCTACTCCAGTCCCTCTCTCCGGTTGTTGCCACTCGCCTAACTAAAATCTTCAATCTCTCTCTCTCTTCGGGTATCTTCCCCTCCTCCCTCAAACACTCTATCATTACTCCATTATTAAAAAAACCTTCTCTCGATCCGTCCTGCACAAGCAACTACAGACCAGTCTCCAATCTCTCCTTCATCTCTAAACTCTTGGAGCGCCTGGTCTACTCTCGCCTCACCCGCTACCTCTCCTCTCACTCTCTTCTAGATCCTTTACAGTCTGGCTTCCGCCCTTTACACTCAACAGAAACTGCCCTTGTCAAAGTGACCAATGACCTATTGACAGCAAAACGTAATGGTGACCACTCTCTGCTTATTCTTCTTGACCTTTCTGCTGCCTTTGACACTGTTGACCACCATCTCCTTCTCTCTATGCTCCACTCTATCGGCCTAAAGGACACTGTGCTCTCCTGGTTCTCTTCCTATCTTTCTGGCCGCTCATTCAGCGTATCATTTGCTGGCTCCCCATCTTCTCCTCTTCCTCTCACTGTTGGGGTCCCTCAAGGTTCAGTCCTTGGCCCTCTTCTTTTCTGCCTCTACACTGCCCCAATTGGTCAGACCATCAGCAGATTTGGCTTTCAGTACCATCTTTATGCTGATGACACACAGCTATACACCTCCTCCCCTGAGCTCACCCCCGCTGTACTACAGAACACCAGTGACTGCCTGACTGCAGTTTGCAATGTCATGTCTGCTCTCTATCTGAAACTTAACCTTTCCAAAACTGAACTTCTTCTTTTCCCTCAATCTTCCAACTTTCCTCAACCTGACATCTCCCTCTCTGTGTGTGGCACAACGATAAGTCCTAGGCCGCAAGCCCGCTGCCTGGGGGTTATACTTGACACTGATCTCTCCTTCACCTCCCACATACAATCTCTTGCCCGCACCTGCCGCTTGCACCTCAAGAACATCTCTAGAATCCGCCCCTTTCTCACAATGGAAACGACAAAAACCCTCACCGTGGCCCTGATCCACTCTCGCTTGGACTACTGTAACTCTCTATTAATTGGTCTCCCCCTAACTAGACTCTCTCCTCTACAGTCAATCCTTAATGCAGCAGCCAGGGTCACCTATCTGGCTAACCGCTACTCGGATGCCTCTGCTCTGTGCCAGTCATTGCACTGGCTGCCCATATATCATAGGATCCAATTCAAACTGCTTGTTCTCGCCCACAAAGCTCTCCACAGTGCAGCACCCCCCTACATCTCCACCCTCCTCTCTGTCTATCAGTCCACCCGTTCTCTACGCTCTGCAAGCGACTTTCGACTAACATCCACACTAATTCGAACCTCCCACTCCCGGATCCAAGACTTCTTCCGAGCTGCACCAACCCTCTGGAACGCTCTACCCCAAGAAGTTAGGACAAATCACAACTTACTCAGCTTCAGACGCACCCTAAAGACGCATCTTTTTAGGGCGGCCTATCACACTCCCTAATCAGATTCGATTCACATAGTCCCTCTACAACCTCTCACAACATAGCTCCACATCAAACTCCATGGCACCCAAAGGCATCTCAAGGCTCTCGGGCCCACTGGTCCAGGAAACCATTATCCAGCCCCATTTCCGTGAGATGGTTGGATTGTCATTGTAAATAAGCACTTGAACCTTGCCTCTCCCCCCATCTCATTGTAGATTGTAAGCTCTCACGAGCAGGGTTGTATTTTTTTGTATTTTGTATACACTGTATTTTGTATACACTATTTTTTTTCCCCTCTAAATATTGTATTTCTATAACTGTTACTTGTTTGTATATGATCCTCCTGAATTGTAAAGCGCTACGGAATATGTTGGCGCTATAGAAATAAAGATTATTATTATTATTATACAAATTTTCTGCCCTGGTTCCTTGGTATGTACAAAATTTTCAGGCAAATTAATCCGGTGACCTATTAGTTTCTGCTGCCGCCAAATCTTTGGATCCCGACATTCTTTCATGTCTCACTCTTGAAGCCAGTAGTCCGAAATCACTTCTCCAAGACCCATCCTACAGTCCCTGCATCCTTCCCTGAGGGTCCTATGGATGTGCTTGAAGTTAAGGGCATCTTGGACTCTAATAGTGTCTGGGAAATACCTTATATTTGTTCAATTGGAAGGGCTTTGGTTCTGAGTGATCTTGGGAGCCCACTGGGAAAATCTGCACCTCTGCCATTCTCAAAAGGTTCTTCAGACGATCTGGTAAAAAAAACAAAACAGAGAATAAGGGGGGGTTACTGTGACACCGGTGACTCTCCGGTGGTAGTAAGTGACGCCCTACTCACTGTGGTCAGAGCTCTGTTCTTACAAACCTGTTTGTCTCTCTGAGCTGCCTCCTGTTGACTTTTCAACTCTGCTGCATCCTCCTGCTGCTAGTGAGTTTCCACCTGGCTATAGGGAGGCATGGCCAAACTCTGCAGGAATTTAACCCCAATGTGTCCCGCAGAGTTTAGGCTCCCAGGCCAATCTTCAGGCAGAAGGGACTTCATTAGGTAGCTCCACCCTCCTTTCCTCACCTGATCTAAATGCAGATTTCAGTTTTCTGTCAAGTTTTCTGCAAAGTGCTCCTAATATTGTATCTTCCATTTGCTGACACAGCTTGCCTTCTTGTTTATCCCGACCTCTCTTCTCCTGAACTTGGCTACGAATACTGAACCTATGCTGCCTGTCCAGATCTCGAACTGTCTGACAACATCTCATCCTGTGCACTTTGTACCTCGTACTGCCCTGCGAGTAAAATCCTCACTTCCTGCGACCAGGACTACCCTCACCAGCAAAGGCCCTAGTGAAAACCAAAATGTTGCTAAAGTACACCCTTCCAGGGTAAGCCTGGCCCATGGCACAGTGGGTCCACACCCACCAGCGTTACATAGTTTTAGGTCAAATTTATGTAGAAATGTGGAATATTCTAAAGGGTTCACAAACTTTCAAGCATCACTCTAAGTATTATAACTATGATTTCTAGTATTTTCTAGAGTTCCATTGCATCAACATAATTTAAGAAAAAAAATAGTTTATGTTCAAGATCCTAATGTGTACGTTAAAGGGAACCGGTTGTGAAAAAAACGCTAATAACCTGCAGATGTGGGGTTAATCAGCAGGTTAATAGCGTTTTGACGCCGTAAAGCCACTGCACTGAGAGACCCTATCCTTGTAGGAAATGAACTTTATTCCAGCAGCCTCAGGATTTTAGTCATAGGGGTGGCTCCAGCGCAGTTTCAGTCACCGCATTGTGCATATTGAACAGTGGCTGTAACTACACCCCTAGCACTGACTGACAGCCAGCTCAGAAGTTCATCAGTACAGAATCGGCTGTCAGTAAGTCTCAGGGCGTGGTTACAGCCACCACCCATTAAGTATAAAGCAGTGACTGAAGCCACACCTCTATGACTGACAGCTTGAGGCTACTGGGAGGAATAAAGTTAATATCCTCCCGGCAGAGGGGCTCTCAGTTTGGGTATTGTGGAGCATCAGAACACTATTACCTTGCAAATTAACCCCATTACTGCAGGTTAGTAGCGTATTTTTACATGACACGTTCCCTTTAAAATGAGCTATAAACACACTGTACTAGGCTGTAGTGATTCAGGGGTGTAATTAGGAAAAGGCTGTTAGTGTATTAAGGTTACTACAAAGCCTCTCTGCCTTGATCAGGGTATTTCAATATAGGAATAAGGCTGGCTTCATATTTTTGAGCTTCAAGATGCTTGTATGGACCACAATTTCTTGACTAGGCACTGGTCTCTTTGTGAAACTCAACACTCACACATATAAGGCTATTTAAGCTTTGGCAGAATTGTGAATCCTCCCAGTACATGCTAGAGTCGGCTGGCAAAAATATGCAATATGCATACTTCTGGCCAAATTCAGACTAGTCATGTGTGGACTAGTTAAATTCACTTGTATTGAGCGAGGTTGTGCATGTGCCGGGAACATGCATATCGCATACTTGCAGTCACATGACCACCCAGTCCTCCAGCCTGCACAATAGAATCCTGACAGTGTCCACCAAACAAACAGGAAATATCACACTTGGATGTGTAGAGCCATTCTAAGGCCTCTTTTACACGTTCGTGGATTGAACGCATGTGTGTGACGGTCTATGGGGCACAGGTCTGTGTCTCCATGTATATGTTCTCCATGTGCTGTTCATGTGCTAACCGTGTGACATCCGGATAGCACATGGACAGCATGAACTTGTATACTTACCTGTCTCCGGCGCTGCTGTTACTTCCGGGTCCGTAGTCAACGTAGTGACTATGCATGAGCATAATGAGCGGGACCTGGAAGCAACAGCAGCGCCAGAGACAGGAAAGTATAAAAATTATTTTTTTTAAGGAACTGGTGTGGTCTAGTGTGTGTCATACTGATGTCACAAGAATCACATCAGTGTGCGGTCTGTGTGATACCCGTGCTGACGGCAGAAAATGGACATGTTGCCATGTGGAGCACATGGACACGCTTGTGATCCAGACTGGCACACGGTTTGTGTCAAAACACGGACGTATGTGCAAGCCCATTGATTTTAATGGGTCTACATGTGTCTATCACGCCAGTACGCGTGAAAATGGATGTCACATGTACCAGAGACATGGATGTGTGAAGGAGGCCTAAGGCTGTAAATTGTAAGTAAAGGTAAGAAGAAGGAAAACCATGCAACGGTTTAGAGTTTTACATTCTACTGCCATTACTTTGCTAATTTTTATTATAAAACAAACTACAAAAAAAAACCCAAAACATAAATTATATAAAAGATCTCTCTGGGCATCAAGGACGTAGGTATAAAATGAGTGAAAATAGACAGTAATTGCAAAGTTTCATCTCCAAGCCCCTTCCCGGTAAACATTCTTTTCCAGGCGATGACTGAGCCAACCATTTTTTTGTCACTGAATGCAGAGAATAGTTTGCTCTGTGATAAGCAGAAAGAGCAGGCAAATTTAGACAGATCGTCCAAAACACAAAATGGCATCTGCCATCTGGTGCCGCATATAAAAACAATGGGTAGTCCAACTCCATTCAGGACTTTGGCATCTAAAATTTACTTTTTTTTTTAGTATCTTAAAAGAAACCTGTCGTTCCAGCGCCTAAGGCAACATTTACAAGTTCACATGACAAAAAGAGGTACTTAGTGCAAACATACATGGCTGGAAAAAAAAAAAATTATAAAAATAAAAATGATTACACTGTTGTGACAATTACTTGCTAAGAATGGACCCATCTCTCCGGAGAGATCTGCGGAGTTGGCAAGTGAATGAAGACATGTGTGACTTTCTTGCATCTGTGTTTAATTGCAAAGTGATTCCTCATTTAATTGCAAGATTTTCAGTTGTAATTAAAAACTTTGTTTAATAATTATCATTAACAATGTCATTAACTTTAATTAACATTACAATGACAATCTCTCTATAAAACAAAATAAACAATTTGGGGTAAAGCAGATTTACCGTACTTCTATGGTTCCCATAGTTTTTTGATTTTTTTTGTCTTTTTTTTTTGTGTATGTAAAATCTGGCACTGGTCGCATGTTTTTTTTATGGGGTGTTTATATGGATCCTCGTAATGTAGAATAAGCTGTCAGTTACTTTCAAAGACAGACGCCTGCTGACAGGCGACATGAATATGGAGAATGCTGGTGCATTGATATGGAACTCGCTGCAATCTGCTTCGTTTGGTTAGGAACACTACTGTGGTTGTTAAAAAAGAACAGTGCGCTAAAGGACGGATGAGTCCTCTGATCTAACAGATCACCACTTGCTTTAAATCTCAAACCTTTTAAATGTTGTAGACCAGTTTTTGTCTAAAATGATTTATGACAAGGTGTAAAGGCTGCTTTACACGCAGCAACATCGCTAGCGATGACGCTGGTGAAAGCACCCGCCCCCGTCGGTTGTGCGTCACGGGCAAATCGCTGCCCATGGCGCACAACATCGCTAGGACCCGTCACACGTACTTCCGTGCCTAATGACGTCGCTGTGGCTGGCGAACCGCCTCCTTTCTAAAGGGGCGATTCGTGCGGCGTCACAGCAACGTCACACGGCAGGCGTCCAATAGAAGTGGAGGGGCGGAGAGCAGCCGCATGAAAGACATGCCCACCTCATTGCCAGAGGACGCAGGTAAGGTGTTCTTCCTTGTTCCTGGGGTGTGACACGTAGCGATGTGTGCTGCCTCAGGAACGATGAACAACCTGCGTCCTGCAACAGCAACGATATTTGGGATTAGAATGACGTGTCAACGATCAACGATTAGGTGAGTAATTTTGATTGTTAGCGGTCGTTCGTACAATTCACACGCAACGGCGTCGCTAACAAGGCCGTATGTGCGTCACGAATTCCGCGCCCCCAACGACATCTCGTTAGCGATGTCGTTGCGTGTAAAGCCCTCTTTAGCTCCGAATCAAGTGGATTTGGTGGGCACTTGACAGTATAAACAGTAGGTGCGAAATGGTAGAAGGCAATATCCAAATCAGAAAATACTATGGCACATTATTTTACCACTATGGAATATTATTTCATCTCGATGGTCTGTGTATATTGGCCAACATTTCGGTCGTATGACATAGTTCACGGTCAACAGAATGGCCGGCGGTGAACAAGGTCATAAGACCGAAACGTTGGCCAATACACAAAGACCACTGAGATGAAATAAAATTACGCTAAGATGTAAGTTTTGGACCTCAACTACAAAGATTGGTGAAGGTCTGAGTGGTGGGACTCCAAGTGATCAGATATTTATCACACATTCTGTGGATAAATAAAAAATGTCATTCCATGAATGATCATGGTTCAGGGCCTAAATTAATGGAATTACATTTATTATTATTAGGGATGATCGAATACCAAAATATTTGCCTTCGCAAATATCCGATGAATAGGTCACCACTATGCGAATATTCGATGCGCAATGTAAGTCTATAGGAAGCCCGAATAATTGTTATTCGGGTTTTTCATAGACTTACATTGCGCATCGAATATTCACGAATAATGGCCACCTATTCCGCGAATATTCGCGAAGGCGAATATTTGTGGTATTCGATTATCCCTAATTATTATCTATCCACAGAATATGTTTTGTAAACAGAAAAAAAAATGAGCAAACAGAAGAATCGGAATTATTTTAATGACATCTCCCTAATGACCAGTCTTGTGGTATTCCCAGTATGCATTGATTAGTATCTATCAAAAGTGGTCAAAAGAAGGAGAAACGGTCAACCAGCAAAAGGGTTATGAGGGCTTGAGAGTTGAGACTCAATTATTATAGGGTTTAATACTACAAAATAGCTACTGTGGAACAAATTATAGACTAGACAGAGTGCCAATGCTGACCTATTTGTACAATTGATAGCAGGGGAGAACATATCATTGATGCAACCTGTGCAGCCACACAGTGGCCCATGAGCTAAGGGGACCCATTTCCACCTCCAAATGAAGTGGAATTGTACAATATGATGACCTGTTTCTACTGAAAAGGGCCCATATACTGTTCTGGAAGCGGCAATCTTGGGCAACTGCAGGCTGCTATTTTTAGGATGAGGGGGGCCAATAAGCAAGGGTCTCCCCAGCCTGAGGATAACAACACCCTAGCTGTCGGGTTTTGTCATGTCTGGGTATCAAAATGGGGGGTACCGCATAACGTTTTTTTAAAATGATTTAAATAATAATAAGAGAAATAAAAGCCACATGCGGTTCCTCTTATTGTGATACACAGCCAAGGTAAGCGCATGGCTGGGGCCTGCAGAGTGTAGCCATAGGCTTTATCTGTGCTGGGTATCATAATATTGGGGGACCCTACACCAAATATTTATTTATTTAGTTTTATACCACAATAGACCCATATAGCGTCTGTGATTGGAAGCAGTCAAACATGCTGCCACTCAGGGTGGGGGCGCATCTGACTGCAGCCAATAACAGAGGGTGAGCAAAACAGTGCATATGCAATGAAGGTAATGAGTGTCCCTGGAGGTGAATGAGCGGCCAGTAAACAGTTACAGCTGAGCTGGTGGCTGGCTAAATAGAGCCCACTTGCTCCTATCCAACTATCCCTTCTACCACCATTTTTAGTTGCTGGATTTTGGTCTCCATGGACTTATATGGGGACCGGCATCCGGCCTGATATCTGGGATCCAATCTCCAGAGTCTGTGAGAAGGCACTGAGCTGATCACTGCCATCATCTGTACTCCAAATGAGGATATTCTGATATCAATACAGCTGAAGGCAACAAAGAAACTGGGGATAAGTACGGGACTGGAAGCCAACTACATGCAATTTTTTTACATGAATGAAGAAAAATCCTGTAATAAAGCAATTTGAAAAAATGTTATAACTTGACATGGCAGACAAAATTAATTAAAATAATTAAATAAAGAGGGTTTTTTTTAAATCTCCTGCTGTTAACAGTGCCAGAAACCACAGGGCTCCTACAATGATCTTGAGGAGTCTATGCCCCAAGGGGTCAGAGCTACTTTGGCAGCATAAGTTAGACCCACATAATATTAAGCAGGTGGTTTTAATATTGTGGCTGATCCTTCTATAAATGTGTAATGTTCTTACATGTACATAATGAGAAGATTATAAAAACACAATAATTAGCATTAATGTAACACGACTATCCATTTGGTGCTTAATATGTACAATTAAATGCCACAGCAAGCGTTGTTTAAAACGTAATTTGCAAGACTGCTTAGACTGAGACTGAAGTAATTACAAAAGTACTTAATTATAAATGTAACAACTTGTAAAGAATAATACGGACGGTCGTGCGCTCGCTGCGCTCTTGTTTGCGAGTGCTTGGATCACATATTTATGAAGTATAAAGTGCGAGCCTGTATTTAATGTGACAGGATATTAGGCTCGCACTCGTTAGTAACACTAATTTGTCAGATAAAACATTTTTCAAATGGACGAAGAGACTGGCTGCGGAGGAATGAGCGAAGAAAAGGCAAAACACGACTTGTCATAACAGCCTTAATTACCACTATAAAGGGGTTTATCAGATTACAAAAATGGACATGATTTCTTTTTCTTTTTTCACCAAAAATAACATTTTTACCCAAACGGCTCCACTTCTGGCAGATTTGAGCTGCTCTTCAATTGTATAAATAACCATTCACCTGTAAGGAAAATGCCTGGCGAGTCGCCTTTTGCTGGAGGTGCCAGGAACGTGAGATGGGGACATCAGCAGATACATTCTCATAAGATTGAACCTTTAAAGTGGATCGATCACCAGCTTTCATACTACAATCTACATACAGTACAGACCAAAAGTTTGGACACACCCTCTCATTCAAAGAGTTTTCTTTATTTTTATGACTCTGAAAATTGTAGATTCAGATTGAAGGCATCAAAACTATGAATTAACACATGTGGAATGAAATACTTAACAAAAAAGTGTGAAACAACTGAAAATATGTCTTATATTCTAGGTTCTTCAAAGTAGCCACCTTATGCTTTGATTACTGCTTTGCACACTCTTGGCATTCTCTTGATGAGCTTCAAGAGGTAGTCACCGGAAATGGTTTTCCAACAGTCTTGAAGAAGTTCCCAGAGATGCTTAGCACTTGTTAGCCCTTTTGCCTTCACTCTGCGGTCCAGCTCACCCCAAACCATCTCGATTGGGTTCTGGTCTGGTGACTGTGGAGGCCAGGTCATCTGGCGTAGCACCCCATCACTCTCCTGCTTAGTCAAATAGCCCTTACACAGCCTGGAGGTGTGTTTCGAGTCATTGTCCTGTTGAAAAAAAAATGGTGGTCCAACTAAACGCAAACCGGATGGAATAGCATGCCGCTGCAAGATGCTGTGGTAGCCATGCTGGTTCAATTTTGAATAAAACCCCAACAGTGTCACCAGCAAAGCACCCTCACACCATCACACCTCCTCCTCCATGCTTCACGGTGGGAACCAGGCATGTAGAGTCCATCCGTTCACCTTTTCTGCATCACACAAAGACACGGTGGTTGGATCCAAAGATCTTAAATTTGGACTCATCAGAGCAAAGCACAGATTTCCACTGGTCTAATGTCCATTCCTTGTGTTCTTTAGCCTGTACAAGTCTCTTCTGCTTGTTGCCTATCCTTAGCAGTGGTTTCCTAGCAGCTATTTTACCATGAAGGCCTGCTGCACAAAGTCTTCTCTTAACAGTTGTTCTAGAGATGTGTCTGCTGCTAGAACTCTGTGTGGCATTGACCTGGTCTCTAATCTGAGCTGCTGTTAACCTGCGATTTCTGAGGCTGGTGACTCAGATAAACTTATCCTCCGCAGCAGAGGTGACTCTTGGTCTTCCTTTCCTGGGACAGTCCTCATATGAGCCAGTTTCTTTGTAGCGTTTGATGGTTTTTGCCACTGCACTTGGGGACATTTTCAATTTTTTCCCAATTTTTCAGACTGATTGACTTTCATTTCTTCAAGTAATGATGGCCACTCATTTTTCTTTACTTAAAATTTGTATTATGGCAAGAAAAAAGCAGCTAACAGTCTATTCAGTAGGACTATCAGCTGTGTATCCACCAGACTTCTGCACAACACAACTGATGGTCCCAACCCCATTTACAAGGCAAGAAATCCCACTTATTAAACCTGACAGGGCACACCTGTGAAGTGAAAACCATTTCCGGTGACTGAAAGTGAGAGTGTGCAAAGCAGTAATCAGAGTCATGAAAATAAAGAAAACTCTTTGAATGAGAAGGTGTGTCCAAACTTTTGGTCTGTACTTTACATTTAATCGATCCCTTACACCTGACTTGATAAGGCTGGGGTACTTACTTTGTAAATCTGTGGCACAATGGAAAGATAGTCCTGAGCTTAAAATTAGTTCAGCTAAAAAGTGAGTCCAAGTGTATTAAGTCTCCATCCTCCCTGCCTGACTGATCAGTGCAGCTTGTACTGAGTAGTGAGAGGTTTCAGTAGAGAGGAGGGACATTGAGGAGCTTTCAGGAAGGGAGGCAGAAAGTGATGTTAAACTTTCAGAAAGGATTATACAGTCATTCTAACATGGAATTTAAGAGTAAATACACCAGCTTCATCAGGTCTAAGAGAGTATATAATAATGTATGCAGTTTGTACTGTGAAGTACACGTAAGTATTCCAACATGGGTAAAGAGGTAATATAGCCTATCTCACATGCTGCGACTGTAATGCGATCCTGGTTTCTCTCGCATCCATTCAAGTCTATGGGGTGAGATAAAAATCACACTGCACTCGCGGGCGAGAATGGCAATAGCTGGCTATGGACGAGAGAGGGGGATAAATCCCTCCCTCCCCAGCACCGGCCCTCTCCTCCTCATTGCCGGCCCGCCCCCTGCAGCTGAGGTCCGCTCACACGATCGGACCTCAGTCGCAGGGACACTCGCATGACCCTCGGCTCTGCTGTACTGCCAGCGTGAGCTGAGTGTCATGCGAGGGGATCGCGGTAATCCCCGTGTGGCCCCAGCCTAACTGGAATATTCCTAGCCACACAAATAAAAACCCACAACTTTGACCTGTCTGCATGAAAGGCATGAAAAGAGTTGTTTCTTGGGTTAGTCTCACTACAAATCAAGATATGGTAAGCATGCAGAGATAGACAAGGACCCAAGGTGTGGAAACATAAAACACATGAACAAGTGGACAAAGGAGAAATAATAAATGAAAGCAAGGGTAAGCTCCTAACAACAGAAAACAAAAGGTAAGTGTAGGAAAGGCAAATAAGATAACAGAGAAGAAAAAAAAACACTCGTCCCTGCCTAAATCCCTAGCTGCAGGACTGGAATACCTAAACAGTAATCCACATAGAAATATAGCCAGCAGAGAATGTTACTATTAGGAGAAATATAAATAGCCCCACCCAGGATGTGATAGGACAGAAAACATGAGGGTTATTAGGGGTTTTTCCCAGATCGTCAAACCCCTCAGTGATCTCACATGTAAGGGGGCAGATCTTGGGGTTTGGTTGTTGGATGCTATTGTGGTCTTTAATACATTGAAAACGTTGTTTATGTCTGCTCCAGTTCTTACTCAACCATATCTCTAGAAGGCAGATCTTCTGCAGCTCAGATCTTCTGAAATCACGGTACGGCCTGTATTGTCTCAAGGTCCCAAAACATTGACCAATCTGCAGCCATGTGCTTTTTTTCTTTAGGAAACTTGTCTGTTGAGAGAAATTCTGAATTTGGGAATAGAGAATTGGTTGCTGTCAAAATAGCTTTTGAAGAATGGAGAATTCTTTTGGTGGGAGCTATTCATCAAATCACAGTTCTGACGGATCATATCAAATTTAGCTTACATTGAATCAGCCAAATGGTTGACCCCGAGACAGGCCAGATGGTCCTTATTTTTCTCTAGATTCAGCACCACTCTGTTCAGCAGAAACGCATCGAGCCTGTGAGTGCCGTAAGTCTTTCGGGTCTTGCAGGAAATACGTCAGGCTACATCAGTTGACCCCGTGCTACCTTGGCAACATCACATATCACACAGGTAGAAGAAAAGACCGGGTTTATGCCGCGCTAAAAACCACTGATGCGTGTAAATTAAAAGATTTCCTTTTTATTGGATAGTTCCTACGCGTTTCAGAGACATCCGCCTCCTTCCTCAGGAAAAGAAATCATATTACAGCAAGGCCGCTTGGACCTAGTTTTTTTTTAGTTTTTTTGTATCTGGTTTGCACAGTAGTGAACTCTGGTGTCACCCCTCGTTTCCTTGAACTTGTATCACCTCTATTGTGCAAGTGCCCTAGTTTTTTTTTTTTTTTTTTTCTGCACTCACTTATTACCGGAGCATGTCTCCTTTACAAAAATAGAATGCATACTAAGCATTAGAAAGTAAAAATCCCTGGACGTCATTTTTATATATAAATGTCCCCAACCCCCTCTTTTTAGTGGTTTCCTCACTGAGCCCGCTTTTTTTGTCATTGTCAGACATTATAAACATTTTTAATCAAAATAATTTTCAATCGCAGTGCCCTTGCAGTTCTATTCCTCATTCTTTATAGTTTTATTTATAAATAAATAAATTTAAAAAGATTTTTTCACGTCCCTCTGGATATTCACTCACGATCGCTGTATTCCCATATATAGTTCTATATATATATACTTTTTTACACATTGTTTTGAATTTTCACTCTAAATCTCTGTATCCCCATGTAGAGTAGAGGACTAAACACCAATAAATTCACCTATACTTCATAGGTTCGCACACCATCTTAAACACATCCCTCACATCTCTTCCCCCCCTGACTTTATTAAATAACACGAGGAACAAGTGTTTTCATGTCTTTATTCATTCATTTATTTATTTTTTATTTTTTCAGTACTCCCTTTGTTGGAATTATCCATGTTTCTTGGGATCATGCTGTTTCAGACACTTTTTTCTGTTATTCACGATCATTCCATCTTCCCTTCTTTTTTTTTTTTTTTCTTCTTTACCATGTGGCTCTGAGTCATCAGCTCTGAGTCATACAGGCAGTCCTTAATGCATACATGGCTGTTTGCTCCTTATATATAGGTCCAAGCGGCCTTGCTGTAATATGATTTCTTTTCCTGAGGAAGGAGGCGGATGTCTCTGAAACGCGTAGGAACTATCCAATAAAAAGGAAATCTTTTAATTTACACGCATCAGTGGTTTTTAGTGGTTTTTAGCGCGGCATAAACCCGGTCTTTTCTTCTACCTGTGTGATACAAAATTCCTCTCCCGGGGCTGCAGCTAAACCACCAGGCACTCACAGGCTATCATAAGGGGTTGTGACTGACACAACCTCACCAGGTGAGTGCTTCTTTGTCTTGTTTGTCCAACCTCATACCGGGTAAGACCCTATTGCGCTTTTTTCCCCTTTACAGTTTTACAAGGTCTTTGGCAACATCATGGCACCCCGAGATCACCGACGGCAGCTGGGAACAGTGCAATCCCTGCAGTGGCTATTTAAATTGCGCCGTCCGATTTTAATAGTGCAATCTAAGTGGTGAGCAGGCATAGGTGGATCTCTGATCCACCTGAGCCTGTTAGCCACACACGTCTGCTGATCGGATACTATAAGTAGACATGTGGGGATTTCCACTGGCTAGCTGCCAAATCCTGCGTTTACTGGACGACACGACCTAGGACGTATATATGCATCTAAGGTTGTGAACGGGTTAATCCCCTTAATTTTGATGTGATCTCCTAGTATCTGACCATAGAACGTTGGACTATCCTACCTTATGACTTATCCCGGTAGTGACTAGTGCCACAGGAATAAAGACAAATCCCTATTTAAAGTAATTCCACAGTTTTCATAACTATCCATAATGAAAAAAAATTATGGTATTTAAAAAAAAATAAAGTTTACGTGATATTTTCTATGAATTAGCCAAAAGCTTTCCTGTTCCACCACTTCTCAGCGTTTTTTGCTGGCAATGTCTCAAATTCACTATATCTGAAATGTCAGGACTATTATGCAGTTACAAACGCTAACATGCCTCCATTGAACAAACTGGTATTAAACTGGGAAAACCACTTTATATTCACAAACAAAGGCAAAATAGATCTGACTTTCTAAACTGCATAAGTGCTACATTTAGTTTCCAGCAAGGTCTTTTACAGTCGCCATGTCTTCTACTTTTTTTTGTGGTAGGGCAAAGCAAAAGGACAATGTAAGATTGGCCATCAGATATCATGCACTGAATTGAAATGACATTGTAAGACTTGGGGGTTTGGGTAGTTGATGCTCTTACAGACGTTACTGTAGGCCAATCCTTGGAGTGTCACTTACATTAGCTCAGAGGTAATCTCCTACCCCACACATCCACCACGGGATAAGATGACATGATCAGTTAATCAACAGTGACAGGGCAAGTGGGGTGGGGGCGCTTGAATTAATTTTTTTTTTGGAGGGAAGTTCAAGATTAAAACGCCGACGTTCTTCCCTATAACACTGCAGATCATAAGTGTCGAAAGTATAGAGATTGTCAAAAAATTAAATGTTCTATGCCCTTGTCTCCTGGGGGGAAAAGTTTGTGTATAAACATCCAAGGGGTCTAAAAGTTATTAGAGTACCAGCTTATTCCAGCAGATATAAAACTCTCTGCTTTCTCCAGTAACGTCCTTACTAAGGGAAAATGTTTTTTAATTACATTTTTCTGAAAAAAAAACCCAAATAAAGATATTTTTCATTTGGCGTTTCTTAGGTTTGAAATACTAAATCAAGAATAAACTCTTGCATACATCAAGTACCGTAATTTTCAGAGGTCCCATAGAAATGAAATGAGAGAGGAGTGTGGCACCCCTGAGGTACCAGGTGCCACAAAATGTAACCTGTGGAAACCCAAACCCTGGAATATCCGTGCCAGTCAACACACCAGAACCCTCAGGCCACATACAAAACCCCAATTCCAGACTAGGAGACTGCCTAGCATGAGGTAAAAGGGATGGGCACCCAATGGCTAGTTGACACCCAATATGTAGGGAGAGACCCAGCGAGGGGAGGGTCCAGTGGTCGGTTGGAGAGTTGGCGGGAGGAAAGAAAAGTGTGAGGAAGTCAAGGAGAGAAATGTGAGGAAGTCGAGGAGAGGAGAGGTGGAAGCAGAGAGTTGAGTAAAGAAAGAAAGGTGTAATGACCGGAAGTGAGAATGGGACGCTGTAAATGAGATGAGGAGTGTGAAGGAACCGGGACTCCAGGAACCGTGGGTTACCTGTGGAAGTGTAATACTCCAAGAACCGCGGGGCGCCTGTGGAAGTCTGGAACCTAGGCTCACAGGACTCAGCACGAGGCGGGGTGCAGACCCTAGGACAACGGGCCACTTTATGGTCAACTGTTAATTCTGCCAGGTGAGGGGATCTCCAGGGTCCCTCACCACCCAAAGAGTCTGAAGCATCAGCAGCAAAGAGGGGACCGGGGATTGAACACCTTAAATAGTCCAGGCTGCCTGCAATAGGACCAAGACTGAAGCAGAGGGGCTCCCCCAGAAGCTCTAAGCCACGGGAGCCCAATACAAACGAGTGTGCACGGAGGACAGCTACCCCAGGTCACAGGTGGCACGGAGAACAAGGGGAGCGGGAACACATGAAACCTGCACCAGCGTGTCCAGGTACAAAGCTCAAAGTAAAAAGGCAAGTGGAAACTGCATTACCGGTGTGCACTGTTTCCTTATCGCCTCCGTGCACGTACACTGACTATGCCCTACCATTGTCCCCTCATCATCCACTGTTGGGGCCTGGCCCTGCTTGCAGAGGGCCCAAAACACCTAAGCTGCACCACTTCATCAGCCCCAGAAGGACCCTGCAGCGGCGGCCACAATAACCTGGCCGCACACCGCAAGTGGCGTAGTCGAGAACTCCATTATTTTTTACCCCTTTTTTATGGGACCAACCCCCAGGGTCACTGAACTGGGCCTCGGCCGCGACCATGACTGTTTCCCCCTGAGCACCGCACGCCCGGGACAGAGTATCCCACTGCCCCTGGGGCGTCACACCCCGAACTTGGGCCACCTCTCCATTCTCACACCCAAGTCCTAGTGGTGGAACCCATATCTATAAGACAATGCTCCAATGCTGTCCTTCATTCTAAGGGGTACTTTACACACTGCGACATCGCTAGCATCGGCTAGCGATGCCGAGCGCGATAGTACCTGCCCCCATCGCACATGCGATATGTGGTGATTGCTGCCATAGCGAACATTATCGCTACGGCAGATTCACACGCACATACCTGCTCGGCGACGTCGCTGTGACTGCCGAACTATCCCTCCTTCAAGGGGGAGGTGCGTTCGGCGTCACCGCGACGTCACTAATCTGCCGGCCAATAGAAGTAGAGGGGCGGATATGAGCGGGACATAACATCCCGCCCACCTTCTTTCTTCCGCATTGCCGTCAGGACGCAGGTAAGGAGATGTTTGTCGCTCCTGCGGGTTTACACACAGCGATGTGTGGAGCTGCAGGAACGACAAACAACATCGTACCTGCGGTCGACTCGACATTATGGAAATGTACGACGCTACACAGATCACCGATTTTCGACGCTTTTGCGATCATTTATCTTTGCACCTAGGATTTACACGTTGTAATGTCGCTACCGGCGCCAGATGTGCGTCACTAGCGACGTGACCCCGATGATATTTTGGAAGCGATGTCGCAACGTGTAAAGCCCCCCTAAGGGTCGTAAACCTTAACGTGGAGATGATTTTTGCTATGTGGGCAATTTAAAGGGAACTTGTCACCACTTTATTGGCGTATAAGCTGCGGCCACCACCAACAGGCTCTTACATACAGCATTCTAACATTCTGTATATAAGAACCAAGGCCGCTGTGAGAACATAAAAAACACTTTATAATACTTACCTAACGGTCTCGTGGTTCGCCATATGGGCGTCTCCGTTCTCTGGTGCCTCCTCTTTCGCCATCTTCGTCCTCTTACTGAAGCCTGTGTGAATGACGCATCTACGTCATACACACTCGCCAGTCCTGTGCAGGTGCACTACAATACTTTGATCTGCCCTGCTCAGGGCAGATCAAAGTGCACCTGCTCAGGACCTGAATGCCGGCAAGTGTGTATGACGTCGGACGCATCATGCACCCCAGCTTCAGAAGATGGAGGACGAAGATGGCCGAAAGAGGTGGCGCTGGCACCGGACAATGGAGACGCCCATATGGCCAACCGCGCGACCATTAGGTAAGTATAATAAAGTGTTTTTTATGTTCTCACAGCGGCCTGGGCTCTTATATATAGCATGTTAGAATGCTGTATATAAGAGCCCGGTGATGGTGGCTGCAGCTTATACGCCAAAAAAGTGGTGACAGGTTCTCTTTAAGTCTCCCCTATCTCCCTATTATATAAGGACGAGCAAGAGTCAAATTGATGTCCAATATGCTGTGAGCTTTGCTCCAGATTTCTTTGGCTCGGTTTTTGACTTCAGTATTTTTAGGGGTTTCAATGGTTTTGACTTTATATCTATATATATAATTGCCTTATTCTGTCTGTCTGTCTGTCTGTCTGTCTATCTGTCTGTCTGTCATGCTCCGAAATTGTGTCCTTACGGTGACACAAAGCTGATTGGCCGCTGGGCTCGCCATGGCCCCGCCCCCCCACACGGATTGGCCTCTCTCCCCGGCTCTCTGCAGGCCCCGCCCCCCTCACGCAATGCACGCTCGCTCTGGCCCAACTGACACGGAGCCGCGACTCCCAGGTGAGTACACACACAGGCATCAGATCACACTCACTCTCACACTCACTCTCACACACACCTCCCACATCACAACATGCTGGGATATCACTTGCTTCTACACCGGCTCCGTCAGGATCCCGGCAGCGCCACACATAACCTTGCGATGCTGGGATCTTAACGGAGGCCGTGAAAGCTGGTAACCATTATAAACATCGGGTAACTAAGGTCCCTTAGTTACCCGATGTGTATCATAGTTACCAGTGTACACCGGCTCACACTCACACACACATCACACACATCACATCGCATCCACACATCAAGGTCCTGCAGCGGCGGAAAATACAGACACATAACAGCACACACACAAATCAGATCACACTCACACACACCTCACACATCACATCGCATCCACATACTCACAACATCCTGGGATATCGCTTGCTTCTCGGCGGCGGTACTGTGCTGTTAGCTTCCAGGACCTGCGGGAGGATCACATGGCCAGAAGCATGTGATATCTCCGGATGTTGTGAGTATAAGCGCGTATGTGCGATATCGTCAGTGTCTGTGTGTGTGAGTGGATGCGATCGGGTGTGTGTGAGTGGATGCGATCGGGTGTGTGTGAGTGGATGCGATCGGGTGTGTGTGAGTGGATGCGATCGGGTGTGTGTGAGTGGATGCGATCGGGTGTGTGTGAGTGGATGCGATCGGGTGTGTGAGTGTCGGCAGAGGAGCACGGCGTGCTGGAGGAGGCTGGGAGCAGAGAGGCTGATCATGGGGAAGGCTGGGAGGAGAGAGGCTGATGCTGGGAGGGGGAGGCTGGGACGAGGGAGGCTGATGCTGGTGGAGGCTGATGCTTGGGGAGGCTGATGCTGGGGGAGGCTGGAAGGAGAGAGGCTAATGCTGGTGGAGGCTAATGCTGGTGGAGGCTGATGCTTGGGGAGGCTGATGCTGGGGGAGACTGGGAGGGGAAGGCTGATGCTGAGGGAGGCTGGGAGGAAGGAGGCTGGGAGGAGAGAGGATGATCCTGGGGAAGGCTGGGAACGGGAGGCTGATGCTGAAGGAGGCTGGAAGGAGAGAGGCTGATGCTGGGGGAGGCTGGAAGGAGAGAGGCTGATGCTGGTGGAGGCTGATGCTTGGGGAGGCTGATGCTGGGGGAGACTGGGAGCGGAAGGCTTATGCTGAGGGAGGCTGGGAGGGGGAGGCTGGGAGGAAGGAGGCTGGGAGGAGAGAGGCTGATCCTGGGGAAGGCTGGGAAGGGGAGGCTGATGCTGGGGGAGGCTGGAAGGAGAGAGGCTGATGCATGGGGAGGCTGATGCTGGGGGAGACTGGGAGCGGAAGGCTGATGCTGAGGGAGGCTGGGAGGGGGAGGCTGGGAGGAAGGAGGCTGGGAGGAGAGAGGCTGATCCTGGGGAAGGCTGGGAAGGGGAGGCTGATGCTGAGGGAAGCTGGAAGGAGAGAGGCTGATGCTGGGGGAGGCTGGAAGGAGAGAGGCTGAGGCTGGGAGGAGAGAGGCTGATGCTGGGGAAGGCTGATGCTGAGGGAGGCTGGGAGGGGAAAGCTGATGCTGGGGAAGGCTGGGAGGACGGAGGCTGATGCTGGGGGAGGCTGGGAGGGGGAGGCTGGGACGATGGAGGCTGATGCTGGTGGAGGCTGATGCTTGGGGAGGCTGATGCTGGGGGAGGCTGGAAGGAGAGAGGCTAATGCTGGTGGAGGCTAATGCTGGTGGAGGCTGATGCTTGGGGAGGCTGATGCTGGGGGAGACTGGGAGGGGAAGGCTGATGCTGAGGGAGGCTGGGAGGAAGGAGGCTGGGAGGAGAGAGGATGATCCTGGGGAAGGCTGGGAACGGGAGGCTGATGCTGAAGGAGGCTGGAAGGAGAGAGGCTGATGCTGGGGGAGGCTGGAAGGAGAGAGGCTGAGGCTGGGAGGAGAGAGGCTGATGCTGGGGAAGGCTGATGCTGAGGGAGGCTGGGAGGGGAAAGCTGATGCTGGGGAAGGCTGGGAGGACGGAGGCTGGGAGGAGAGAGGCTGATCCTGGGGAAGGCTGGGAGAGGGAGGCTGATGCTGGAGGAGGCTGGAAGGAGAGAGGCTGATGCTGGCGGAGGCTGATGCTGGGGGAGGCTGGAAGGAGAGAGGCTGATGCTTGGGGAGGCTGGGAGAGGGAGGCTGATGCTGAGGGAGGCTGGGAGGAGGGAGGCTGGGAGAGGTAGGCTGAGAGAAGAGAGGCTGATGCACACACACACACACACCCACACACACACACACACACACACACGCGCGCACTGCACAACACACCACACACACACACACACACACTGGGAACCACAAACAACTGCCCTACACAGACACCCACACATACAGACAACGCTGCACACACACAACACCCAACACACAAACACCGCGGCACACACAAATATACGCACATACCGCACAACACACACATTGCACAAAACATACCTCCCCCCAAAACACACCACACACACACAAACCGCGCAACACACACACACAAACCGCGCAACACACACACACAACGCTACAGACACACAGCGCTCCACAAACAATGCAACACACGCAACACACATACAACACCGCTCTCACCCCCCGCCACACCCAGACAACACCCAGAACATGTACAGCGCCTACACAAACACTTGGTAACTACACACAACAACATCTATATATATATATATATATATATATATATATATATATATAACAAAAATCATACATGAACTACACAATACGTAAATTCTAGAATACCCGATGCGTAGAATCGGGCCACCTTCTAGTTATAACATAAATAGTGACATGATTTTATGACTGTAAATATGCTCCAAGGTTTTGTGCTTATATTTTACATTTTCTTTGAAAGCACGACACATTCTGTAAAGTCCAGATTAAGAACCTTGAAATATCTTGTGCTTGTACAAATAGTTTGCAAGAATTTCTAACTTTATTAAGACTTTATTAAGAGCAACCTTGGTTTTTGCAAGACACTTTTCTTCTAAGACCTTGTGGTGTCAACGTTATAGTGATTAACACAAAGATTATTTATCTGGTGCTAGAAGTCCCCGAAGAGGGAGGCGTTGTCATGAATACTTCAGTCAGTTCCTTGGGACCTTGGGACTGTCACTATTTGACCCCAGAACAGAGACTAACCCAGAGTCTAACATGCCAGAATTTCACATTGTTTCAGCCAACATACTAAAATGTTGAAGTGGTAGAATAACAGCAAAGTCTAAAGGCACAATTCACCGTTTGCATGTTTTTTTTAAGTTGCTTTTCTTTTTGTCTTGTGGAATTCGTTGATGTTTTTTTTTGTTCTAACTTCTTTATAATGTTGCACGAGGTTCATGAATTTAGAGCAAAATAAATAATGATCTTTATTAAACTTTATTATAGCTCTTTATAGTTATAATTTCCCACACAGCTCTATCGCTGAAGGTTTGATGATGAAGCTGCTGCAACCTGGAAAACCAAAACCACGGCCATAATGGTGAACGTATTGGTGGCCTAAATTAAAAGAAGAATTTGGTACATATCAAAAATAGGCGCTAACGCAGTAACGAATCAGGGCTTAAATAACACTGGAAAATTGAAAATGGATTCTTCATACGAGCCCAGTTTTAGATCCATTAAAATTCTTCAGCCATAAAGCCATTGGCTAAAAGAAGATGATACAAATAGTTTTGAAATATATGGACAATACAAATGATGGGGCACTGTCTGTGATCATCAGTCCCTTTAGCCTTTCTACTTCTCTGCAATGATCTAGCTCCTGGTCTCTTAAAAGGTTTGTGCTAACTGCATCTGACAATAACCAATGACAAAGTGTTTGTAACGCCTATGCCGGCGTCCTCGCACTCTCCTGCTCCCATTCTCCAGCGAGGGCGTCAGTTTGCTCATCTGTCCAGGCATTTTGTGGCAGCAGCCCTTCTCTGTCCTATGCTGCTGCCCCCCGGAGTGTCTGTACACCTTGCAGGCCTCTGGCCTCTACCCGTAGGGCGCACCCATGGCCACGCCCCTTTCTTAAAGGGCCAGCGTCCTCCTAACCTGGAAGTGCCTCCTAGGTCAGCTTGGAGGCTGCAGGTATTTAAGGCAACTCTGCCCTATGAGAGTTGTCAGGTCCTTCAGTGCTACTGCTGATATTCTGCTGTCTGCTGCTGATGATAAATATTTAAATTTCAGTGCTGTACTACCTTGCTGTTCCACTGCTGCTGCTACCATCCACGCCAGCCGACTTACATGATACCCATTTTTGCAAGCATCAACGTCGGTCGCTACCTGCTGTGTCGTCTATCCATTCCAGACGAAATCTCGACACATGCTACTGCCGCAAACGATAACTTTCGCTCCTTTAACCCTGGAGCATGCTGACGCACTAGTCTTCCCAAGTGGCACCTGGACTCACACCTGCAGCGTAATACCTTCATCATCAGAGGCTCTGGAGAAAACCAGGTGTGGTTCCACGGTTAAGCCCCTCTACATTTTCTGTGTGCTGCGGCCCAGTGGGTTCACTAACATCTCTGCTCGCCTGGCGAGCATAACAGTGTCCCAGACATCCACAGTCTCTCCTAGCCTGATCATTAAGCTAATTTCAAGGGATGAGTGGACTCGATGGTGTTCGCGTTCACCAGGTTTGGCCAAACTGTAGTTAAGTTTGGCTCAGTACCAGATCTTGACCCCAAAACTTAAACCCCACAGAAATCAATGGGACCAGAACTCTTGGTTGTAGTACGGGCTAGGGGGCTGCAAAATGAATCAAAATGTGGATACGAACAGGACAATTGCCCTGCAAACAAAAGTGGATAAGGAAATGACAAACTATGCACTTTAAGGGGTGGTCTTATTATATTGCAGTGGCTCCTGGCATCCCTTACTGACAGCTAATAATGTCCTATAATTAGAGAAGAAGAGGATGACTTAAAATTATGTATAGTAGCTCCATTGCAGGCCGCTTTTATGGTCTACAGTGGGACAAGAAGCAAAAACGTCACATTTTCCAGTCAACTGTCACTGATGTCCATTCATATAGAGGTTTCCAAGCAGGGTACCTCCTTCTATAATGTCCTTATGGCTTAAGAACGTTCATGGACAAGGAGACAAATTCTTTAATTCTCCCCACTTATAGAAATAAGAGAATGCTTGTTCCATCCTTTCCATGCTAGGAACTCGTATGAATGGCATTTCTATGTGTCCTGAATAGGAGAAAGATGGCGATGAAGTTGAACTCCTCCACTTCCACTCATCGTATCGTAGATCAGTAAGACTATGATGTATATTTTATTTATTTCCCGATGTTTGAAGCTTAAATAGGTCGATGCAGCTAAGGTTGAGACAATGATTATGTGGGAAATATACTTTTCTTTTTTTGCCAAGGTTGCAGCTTTAAGATCATTTTTCATTGAGCTAGACGTCCAAGGACACTTAAATCTAGACAGTCAACACGATTAATCAATTAGACTCCAGTCAGGGTTCTGTATATACTAATAGTTGTTCTCACTTCTTAATGTGCTACTCACTTAATAAAAAGTAGGTGAAACTGTGATAAATAAATCCACTACTTCAAAGTTCCCAGACGAGACACACGTGTAGGGAAATAGTAATCTTTTGTTTCGATAAAGCAATATAGATAATTAGAAACTTGCATTGTCTACAGTAATGACTACATAACATATATCCATACGGTGAAAAATGTATTACTCCTGTCCCTTTTTTAGGTGCAAATGTAGAGTAGACATGGAGAAAATATGGCAAACTGACCTCATCTCATGCTGGATAATCCATATGGCACATTTTTTGATACTTGTCCAACATGACACTGGTTTGTGTCTACATTTTGCTGCTGAATATTTAGTCACACCCTTTTTCATGTCCATATGAGGAACAGATCTAAAACTAATGTGCGTTTTTGACAATATTTGGCACATTTTCTGCCAAAGTCGAGACACACTCACTAAAGTAAATTCGCCCTCTGATGTTTTTTGGCACATTCATTTGTAGAACTAAAGTTTTTACACTCAGGAAAGCTCATTGTCAAGTCTCCACCAGAGTCCGCTCCTGCGACTTCTGTTTCGATCACCAGGCGCCACCCGCTGGGGGTGGTGCTGGTGATAGGGGAGGAGTCAGTACCAGTGGCTCTGGTGGGAGCAGGCTCCACCCATCCACTAAGCTGGGTTACACTAGGACCTGCAGTACCACTGGGTGACTGTGGTGGCATGTGCCTTCCAGCTGAAGTTACCTCCTTTCAGCCATGGTCAATGGAAAGTCACCATACCCTTCATATTTGTCCTCCAGTCTGATGGTTGCCGACAGATATAGCCTGCTGTGTTTCTGGTTCACACCCTGCTCTGTACTATTAATCCCCCTTTGTTTTGACCTCTGCCTGTTCTCTTTCAACTCTCCTGCCTGCCGTTTTGTACTTTGCTGCCATCTCTAGTTTGACCTTAGCCTGATTACCTGACTACGCTCTTACCTGCCAATTTTGTCCCTTTCTGTAACTTCTGGTTTTGACCCTGCCTGATGACTACTCTTAAATGGATTACAGCCTTTCTTAGGCAGCGATCTCCTGGACCCTGTAGTAATTCCAGATCCATGTACAGGGGTGTAAAGGTACCGTCACACTAAGCAACTTACCAGCGATCCCAACAACGATAGGGATCGCTGGTAAGTTGCTAGGAGGTTGCTGGTGAGATGTCACACTGCGACGCTCCAGCGATCCCACCAGCAACCTGACCTGGCAGGGATCGCTGGAGCGTCGCTACACAAGTTGCTGGTGAGCTCACCAGCAACCAGTGACAAGCCCCCAGCGCCGCGTGGAAGATGCTGCGCTTGGTAACTAAGGTAAATATCGGTAACCAACCCGATATTTACCTTGGTTACCACCGCATGGAGCTACACGTGCAGAGAGCAGGGAGCAGCGCACACTGAGCGCTGGCTCCTTGCTCTCCTAGCTACAGCACACATCGGGTTAATTACCCGATGTATGCTGCAGCTAAATGTGCACAGAGCAGGGAGCAGCGCACACCGCTTAGCGCTGGCTCCTTGCTCTCCTAGTTACAGCACACATCGGGTTAATTACCCGATGTGTACTGCAGCTAAATGTGCACAGAGCAGGGAGCAGTGCACACTGCTTAGCGCTGGCTCCCTGCTCTCCTAGCTACAGCACACATCGGGTTAATTAACCCGATGTGTCCTGCAGCTAGCTACATGTGCACAGAGCAGGAGCCGGCACTGACAGTGAGAGCGGCGGAGGCTGGTATCGAAGGTAAATATCGGGTAACCAAGGACAGGGCTTCTTGGTTACCCGATGTTTACATTGGTTACCAGCCTCCGCAGAAGCCGGCTCCTGCTGCCTGCACATTTAGTTGTTGCTGTCTCGCTGTCACACACAGCGATCTGTGCTTCACAGCGGGACAGCAACAACTAAAAAATGGCCCATGACATTCAGCAACAACCAACGACCTCACAGCAGGGGCTAGGTTGTTGCTGGATGTCACACACAGCAACATCGCTAGCAACGTCACAAAAGTTGTTCGTTAGCAGCGATGTTGCTAGCGATGTTGCTTAGTGTGACGGGGCCTTAAGGGTTTCAGGGTTTTCGGGATCCTGCAGAGTATCTGCAGAGTGGGCGGCTAGCCTCTAGATTGTTCGTGACAGCCATCATGAGTCTGTGGTCCCGGGTAGATGTCACACTCATTTAAGGAAAAGTAGGTTGACCAGTAGGTTGTTGCCTTTTAATGGGAATCTGTGTATGTAAAAAATTTTGCAAACCTCCAAAAGACCTCACAAGTTAATCAGAGCCATCAGGATATCTTTGAAAACAGCACATACCTGACCTATGTCTACCCTGAGAGGATACACAACAAAAATCTATGAGATACATCCTTTTCAATGGAGTAAGGGGTACTTTGCACGCTGAGACATCGCTAGCCGATGGTAGCGATGCCGAGCGCGATAGTACTCGCCCCCGTTGCACATGCGATATCTTGTGATAGCTGCCGTAGCGAACATTATCGCTACGGCAGCTTCACATGCACATACCTTCCCTGCAACGTCGCTCTAGTCATTAAACCAGAACCGGAAGTGTGTACAGAGACTATTTTCTCGTACAGCAAAGCTTGCTCGTAAACTGAGTTACAAATTTACAGCAAGCTTTGCTCGAATAGCGAAATACTCGCAAACCGGGTTATTCATAAACCAAAGTTCCACTGTACTTCTTTTTCGACGACAATAAATGGAGCATAGAGATGTACTTTGCTATCTATGGCACTCTCCTTAATAATAAAGGAGTGGCCATCACTCCATCCCAATGGGGCTTCATTGCCCCGTTCTTGGGATCAATGGGGATCCAAGCGTTTAGACCCCAATCGATCTGCATCCTATCCTGAGAATAGGCGATATCTTGCAGAATTGGGAATGAGACTTCAACACCATTTCCAACATCAAACACTTTTTGTATTTTTTTGTTTTTAAATACTCAGTAATTTGCATTGTATGTTCTTATTCTTTCATGCTCCATTTTAAGGCTAAAATTAGGGGTTATATTACACACAATATCTGAAAAATCTGAAATTTTCTGTTTTATATAATTTTTTAGAGGCAGCATGGTGACACAGTGATTAGCACTGCAGTCTTGCAGCGCTAGGGTCTTGAGTTGAAATCCCACCAAGTACATCTGCAGGGAGTTTGTATGTTCTCCCCGTGTTTGTGTGGGTTTCCTCCCACACTTCAAAGACATACCAATAGGGCATTTAGATTGTGAGCCCCAATGGGGACAGTGTTGCCAATGTATGTAAAGTGCTGTGGAATTAATGGTGATATATAAGTGAATATTATTATTATATTGTTAGAGTGATTCTTGATTGCTGCAGAACATTTTTTTTCTCCAAACCCAAGGATTTAAGGAATGAAAAACTTCTGGTGAATTGATGGACAGCCAGAAGCATGAATTTTTGGGACTTTAGGGTATGCTTAGTTTTAAAACTTTGATTAAAAGTAAGGAGAGACGTGGCCATGTCATTGATTTTGTACCCGCATCTATTAACATGGAAATCAACTCTAGAGTTGAGTGAGTACCTAACTATTCGTACTCGCTATACTCATAACGAGTACTGTCTAATACTCGCACTCGCGTATTCATTCAAAATAGAGCGTGCAATGCAAGTCAATGGGGAATACTCAATGAAGAAAAAACAAAAAAGCCAGCTAAACTCAAAATGGCATGTGTTATAAGATGTGCACTGCACTAAAAATTCCAAACTGTACTATTATATAATTTGAGATTTTTGGAAAAAAAATTGCAATTTCTTGAGCTACCCCGCCACGTCACGGCAAATCTCTTTCAGGCAGTCCTGCTCTAAAATATTTTTAATTAAAATGTGCCATACAGCCTCACATATGAAAAAGTAGAACTATTCATAGCAGCACTTGCCTGAATGGGGAATAATTGCAAAGTACCGAGTAATCCGAATGCCGCACTATTTGCTACTCGCACGAATAGTACGGCATTTGGGTTACTTGTTACTGTGCGAGTTTTCCCCATTGGCTTGCATTGCACACGCTATTCTGAACGAATACGCGAGCATTAGACAGTACTCATTATGAGTATAGCGAGTACGAATAGTTAGGTACTCGCTCAACTCTAAAGGCCGCTTTACACGCAACGACATCGTTAATGAGAAATCGTTGGGGTCACAGAATTAGTGACGCACATCTGGCCTCGTTAGCGACGTCGTTGCGTGTGGCACGTACGAGCGACCACTAAGGATCAAAAATACTCACCACATCGTTGATCGTTGACACGTTGTTCATTTTCAAAATGTCGTTGCTCGTTCAGGACGCAGGTTGTTCGTCGTTCCTGAGGCAGCACACATCGCTACGTGTGACACCCCGAGAACGACGAACAACAACGTACCTGCGTCCTCCGGCAACGAGGTGGGAGTGACGATCCTCCGGCTCCTCTCCACCCCTCCGCTTCAATTGGTGGGCTGCCGTGTGACGTCGCTGTGACGCCGAACGAACCGCCCCTTAAAAAAAAGGTTGTTCGCTGCCCACAGCGACGTCGCTAGGAAGGTACTGTAAGTACATGTAACGCGTCCTAACGATATTGGGAGCCACGGGCAGCGATTTGCCAGTGACGCACAAACGACGGGGGCAGGTGTTTTCACTAGCTGCGTGTAAAGTTGCCTTAAAGATGTCTCTCCCTCTAACACATCTATGGACACACCACTGGTGCACCTGTATCGGTGATCAGTGATCATGTCCACCATCAGTGGCGGTCCATCCCATACCAATGGAAAGGCATGTGCTACGGGGGGCTGTCTGATAATAAAACCTAAAGGAATGTCAGACAGTCAGGGTCTACCGTGCAAAGACTCTGCTGCAGACTATGGCAGAGGATAAGGGGTATATAAGTGTGCCACTGTACAAAATAATAGCACAAGTGCAGAGTGCAATACCTCTGTTAAACTCACAGAGGAATATAATTAGAAAATAAAGCAATTCCTCCCCTACTTGGAGGGTGTGTGGAATGGTCTCTGTTAAAGATCACAGAGACAAAACCAGTGAGTGTGAAATGGCACCTACCTAGGTCAGTTCCTCTAGTGGTGCCAGGAGACGGACAGCAGCGTAAGCCGCACAAAGCTCCTACCTGCGTTCGCTCCACTAGTGTGCGAGGACACGAACCACTAGATATGGCACCTGCCTAGGTCCGCTCTTCTAGTGGTGCAAAAGAGACGGACAGCAGCGTAAGCCGCACAAAGGTCCTACCTGCGTTCGCTCCACTAGTATGCGAGGACACGAACCACTAGATATGGCACCTGCCTAGGTCCGCTCTTCTAGTGGTGCAAAAGAGACGGACAGCAGCATAAGCCGCACAAAGCTCCTACCTCTGTTCGCTCCCCTAGTGTGCGAGGATACGAACAACTGCCAGACGCAGTATAAGGAACGTTACCCTAGCGGCAACGTCCACCTACGAGTAGAATCACAAGGCCCAGCCGGACCATGTGCCTCAGGCACCTGCCTATGTCCGCTCCACTAAGAGGTAAGGATACGGACTGCAGCCGAAGCTGTAAGGTATAAGAACGCTACCCTGCCGGTAGCGCTCACCTAACATAGACAGAGAGAAGCCTAGAGGGATGTGCACAGGGCGTCTACCCTCATGCATGAACCAAGATGACTGAGTGCCGGGCGGCGTGCGTCAGGGTCATATATAGACTCTGTGCCTCATCCAAGATGGAGGACACCAGAGCCAATCCACTGCCAGAATGACAGCAATGACGTCACGCTGGCCTTTCACCGAGCAAAGCGTCACAAGCACATGACCAGCGACCAATCGGCATAGAAGGTGTCAGAGACATGTGACCACGTGTCACAAGCACATGACCAGTGGCCAATCAGCTTAGAAGGTGTCAGAGACATGTGACCTCGTGTCAGCGATGATGTCACCCGCACATGTGCAATGGCTCCAAGATTGGACTTAGTCTCCAGCGCTTGCACATGTGCAGTAGCAAGAAATCCGGACATAGTCTCCAGAGCCACAGCAACCGTAACAGTATGCGAGGCACGGTGTGCACTTACCACAGCGCTCCCCATAACTCCGCAGCGGACCTGAAGACAAAGGGGCACTTTGCACACTACGACATCGCAGCTGCGATGTCGGTGGGGTCAAATCGAAAGTGACGCACATCAGGCGTCACAGGCGATATCTTAGTATGTAAAGCCTTTTTGATACGATTAACGAGCGCAAAATCGTCGTAATCATATCATCGGTGTAGCGTTGGTCATTTCCATAATTGGAAATGACCGATGTAACGATGTTGTTCCTCGTTCCTGCGGCAGCACACATCGCTGTGTGTGAAGCCGCAGGAGCGAGGAACATCTCCTACCTGCGTCCTGCAGCTCATGCCAGCTATGCGGAAAGAAGGAGGTGGGCGGGATGTTTACGTCCCGCTCATCTCCGCCCCTCCGCTTCTATTGGCCGCCTGCCGTGCGACGTCGCTATGACGCCGCACGACCCGCCTCCTTAATAAGGAGGCGGTTTGCCGGCCAGACCAACGTCGCAGGGCAGGTGAGTGCATGTGAAGCTGGCGTAGAGATAATGTTCGCTACGCCAACTATCACCATGATATCGCAGCTGCGACGGGGGCGGGGACTATCGCGCTTGACATCGCAGCAACGGCTTGCGATGTCGTAGTGTGCAAAGCCCCCCAAAGGGTCGTTGATACCAGATATGGAAGGCGAGATAGCAGAGTGAAGGTTTTCAGGTTATATTAGAAGTGTATAGTCACATTTACTATGGGACTGGAGGGTCGCCTTAAGTGTCCCCCATCTTCAAACAACACTACTGTTTATTGTCTGTATTTAATAAACCATATAAAAAAACATAAATTAAAAACCCACACGAGCATAAAATGATAAAACCTGAACCTTTTGACACATCCAAATTGTCCTTTTAAATACAATCATTTTTTGAACAAAAAAAGAACAATTAATTCTGCGTCGCTTCTAATTAATTATTATATGTCCCATTATTATTCAAAATTACTTTATTATTGTTTCACTGAAGCCGAGCTGTTGAATGAAAGACGTACTTTCCCATCAACCGCTTCCCTCCCTCGCCGAGACCATAATACATTTCCTTTATTTTGTAAGTGATGTAGTGGTACTTAAATTCTGGTAGCAAAAAAAAAGAAAAAAAATCAATGTAATGAAAACAAGACATAAGAGACGGGTAAGTAGCCTGTTCCCCTTTGTGCTTGTACGCCCCCCCATCAAGGTGGTGACACAGTTTAACCCCTGTTGGCATGAAATGTGAATAACTGTAGGCTGATCCATCTGGAATAGACTGAGATAAGAGGTGTCCTGTGTTAATAAACAGGCTTCCTCTACACCTCAGCAGCGCTTTCCTTTTCTAAACAAGCTTCCTTTAATGTTTCTGAACTGTTTTTCCATTAACTCAACCGTCATGCCTTGGGAGGGAGGGGGGGATTCACTGGATGCACAGAACACAATGCAAAATAAAGTAGGACACCTGCCTTGGAAAAGAAAAGCAACGCACAATATAGTCCCAGCTTCCTTCAAAGGCCACTGTTCCACCTATATATTAATGCTTTATGACTTTTGGAAAGCTGCGGGAAAATAATAAAAAAAGACTTTTGAACCAATTGAGAGAAGAAGAAAATTTCCAGCTTTACATCTTAAATTATTGATCTGAACTCGCTCATTGACCTTGAGAGATTGCTCCTTTTCATCTATTACGATGAGCGAAATAGGAATCTGATAATGTAGAGAATGTAATTACCTGGAAACTCTTAGTTTTATACACATTATTTTTTTCATATGTATATTTTTTCCTTACTACACTATATATACAGTACAGTTGAACCTCGCTTAACGAGTAACCCAGTTAACGAGAATTTCACTTAACAAGCAAAGCTTTCTGTAAATTTGTAACTCAGTTTACGAGAAAGCTTTGCTGTACAAGCAAAATCCTCACCGCACACACTTCCGGTTCCGTACATCCACCGCGCTCTGACCCGCTCTTGCAGTCCACACAAACACACACAAGCATGCACAAAACACGCACAAACAAACACGCACTCACACACATACAGTATTATGCTCACCTTACCTTCCGTTCCATCGCCGGCCTCATGGTTCTTGTAATTCGCCGATACATCGCGACGAGGGAGGAATCCTTGCGGCAAACTACAGGACCCAGGAGGCCGGCGATGGAACGGAAGGTAAGGTGAGCATAATATGTGTACCTTCCGTTCCATCGCCGGGCTCCTTGGTCCTGTAGTTCGCCGCTCCAGGATGTGTATCGGCAGGCAGCGCAACGAGGCAGGAAGTTCCGCCGTCAGACGCTACTCAAAGGCAGCGCGCTGGCCAATCAGAGGCAAGCAACTCCTGCCTTTGAAGTCAGCGCTCTGGGTGCGAAAGTTCCTCCCTCGTCGTCATGGTTACCCGATACACAGCCCGTACTAGCGAACAGCAAGTCCTAGGAGACCGGCGATGGAACGGAAGGTAAGGTGAGCATAATATGTGCGTGTGCGTGCGTGCTTGTGTGTTTGTACCTGTTTGTGTGTGTTTGTGCATGTGTGGAATGACACAATAGGGGACCAGGATGGGACAAGTTGTGGAACTAATTGTCTGCATTGCAATGATTTCCTATGGGAAATCTTGCTTTGCTGAACGAGTAACTTGGTTTATAAGTACACTCCCAGAAGAGATTGTTCTTGTTACCAAGGTTCCACTGTATATCACAAAAGTGAGTACACTCTTCATCTTTTTGTAAATATTTTATCCTATCTTTTAGGCCGGGGCCACACGGGGCACTACTGCGATCCTCGCATGACACTCGGCTCATGTTGGCACTGTCACTGCGACTGAAGTCTCTGAGGAGGGGAGGGCTAGCGCTGAGGAGGGGCGGGCCGGAGCTGCAAAGGGGAGGGATTTCTCTCCCTCTCTCCTCCGTAGCCGGCTATTGCCAATCTCGCCCTGCACTCGCGGTACACCAGTGTACTGCGAGTGCAGTGCGATTTTTCTCTTGCCCCATAGACTTGAATGGATGCGAGAGAAACCAGGATCGCATTGCACCCGCAGCATGCTGCAATTGTTTTCTCGCTCCGATTAGGGCTGAGAAAATAATCGCTCGTGGGTGCTAACACATAGGCTACTATTGGTCCGAGTGGAATGCGATGTTTTATCTTATCCCACTCGCTTTGATTTTCTTGCCGTGTGGCTTAGGCCTAAATGAGACAATACTGAAGATCTGACCCTGTAATACAATGTACAGTGTCAGTGTGCAGCTTGTAAAACAGTGTACATTTGGTGCTCTCTAAATAACTCAACACACAGCCTAAGTGAAAAAGGCCAAATTGTGTCCAAAGTGTTAATATTTTTTGTGGCAACCATTATTTTCAGGCACTGCATAAACTCTCTCGGGCATGGAGGTCACTAGAGCTTCACAGGAGCCACTGGATCCTCTTCCATCCTCCATGACGACATCACAGAGCTGGTGGATGTTAGAGACCCTGCACTCCTCCACCTTCCATTTAAGGAGGCCCCACAGATGCTCCATAGGGTTTAGGTCTGGAGACACTTGGCCAGTTCAGCACCTTTATCCTCAGTTTCTCTAACAAGGCAGTGTTGACTGGAGGTGTGTTTGGGGTCATTATCATGTTGGAATACAAAAGGAGGGAATCATGCTCTGCTTCAGTATGTCACAGTACATGTTGCGATTCATGGTTCCCTCAATGAACTGTAGCTCCTCACAGCCGGTAGCACCTATGCAGCCCCAAACCATAACACTCCCTCCACACAGCTTGACCTCTGACATCTGAACCAAACAAGTTTATCTTAGTATCATCAGACCTCAGGACGGTTCCAGCAATCCATGTACTTAGTCTGCTTGTCTTCAACAAAGTTTGTGGCCATTCTTGTGCATCAGCTTTAAAAGAGGCTTCCTTTTAGGATGACAGCCATGCAGACCAATGTGATGCAGTGCTCAGCTAATGGTCTGAGCACTGACAGGCAAACCGCTCACCCCTGTAACCTCTGCAGCAATTCTAGCAGCACTCACACATATATTTTGAAAAAAATGACCTCTGGGTATGAAGTTGAGCTCGTTGCACTCAGCTTATTTGGTCGACCATGGTGAGGCCTCTTCTGAATGAAACCTGTAGTGTTAAACCGCTGTATGGTCTTGGCCACCGTGCTGCAGTTCAGTGTCAGGGTGCTGGCAATCTTCTTATAGCCTTGGGCATCTTTGTGAAGAGCAACAATTCTTTTTTTTAGCTTCTCAGAGAATTATTTGCCAAGAGGAGCCATGTTGAACTCTTCCAGTGACCAGTTTTTGAGAGTGTGTGAGCGATAACACAATATGTAACACATCTGCTCCCCATTCACATCTCAGTCCTTATAGCACTAATTAGTCACATGATACTGGGGAGGAAAAATGTCTAATTGGGTAATTCTCACTTAAGTGTGTACTCACTTTGTTGCCAGCGGTTTAGACATTAATGGCTGTGTGATGAGTAAGGTTAAGTTCACACTTCCGTTGTTTTGCATCAGTCACAATCCGTAGCCTTGAGGAATTACGGTATCCTGCAAAATATTTTGCAGGAATCCTGTTTTTCCCCATAGACTTTTATTAGTGACGGATTGCGACTGATGATGCTGCGTTGCATCCACTGCGTCGCGGTCAGTCATTTTTCAACTGACCGCCGGGCGGGAGCAATGCAGCCTGTAACGTTTTTTGAGCAGCGCGATCCGTAGGATTTTGCTGCGCATGCTCTCTCTGGCTCCCTGCCCCCGTAACCAGGATAAAGATCGGGTAACCAAGCAATGCGCTTTGGTTAGTTACCCGATATTTACAGTGGTTACGGGTGCAGGGAGCCAGCGCTAAGCTGGTATCCAAGATAAATATCGGGTAACCAAGCAAAAAGTGCTTTGCTTATACCCGATATTTACCCTGGATACAGTGTGCAAGGAGGTCGACTCTTCCCCACTTGGCTCCGCCCACTCCCGCACTCCGCATGTGTATACATACACACACACTCACACACACTCACTTGTCTCCAGCTCTGAAGTCCCCGCGACACTGAAGTCCTCAGCGCCACGGCCCCGCTCGGCTCCGCCCCCTTGCGCTCCGCCCCCTCTCGCACTCCGCACGTACACATGCATGTAGACACACACACACACACACACACACTCTCACTCACCTGTCTCCAGCCATGCAGACCGCGGCACTGACGTCCTCAGCTCCGCCCCCCGAACTCCGCCCTCCGAACTCTGCCCCCGAACTCCGCCCCAAGCACACAACGGAGTCCGACAATGAAATTCTTTCTTTGTCATCCGTTGTCATCCGTTGTACAACGCATCAGTCACATGCGTCAAGCAACGCATGTGACTGATGCAAAACAACGGAAGTGTGAACTTAGCCTTATTTACACTGTTATACAAGCTGCACACTGACACAGTACATTGTATCACTGGGTCAGATCTTCATTGTTGTCCCATAAAAAATATAATGAAATATTTGTAATCAGTTTTGCAATATAATGTACATTATATATACATACACACACACACACACACACACACACACACATACACACACACACACAATGGGTGATATAACTAGTAGAGACATTACCAATTTTCTAAGTAAATATATTTCTAAAGGTGCTATTGATGTGACTTTCTCACCAGATGTTGGTAACAACCCATCCAATCTACACAATCAAAGAAATCAAACCATAGATGTTGATAAATTAAGTTTTGTGTAATAATGAGAAATGACAGAGGGAAAAAGTATTGAACACATGAAAAAGGAGAGCAGGAAAAGCCATGGAAAGTCATGCATAAGCTGAAATCTATCATTAATTAGAACTCAATCCTGCCCCTTAGTAAAAAAAAATATCAGCTGGTTAAACTGATGGCCTAAAAAAAGGTGTCTCATTACCTAGGTGCCACACAAGAAACACATCATGGTGGTAAAAAACAGCTGTCTCAAGACCTTTGCAACCTTATTATTGCAAAACATACTGATGGCATTGGTTACAGAAGAATTTCTAAACTAATGGAGGTTTCAGTGTGCACTGTTGGGGCCATAATCAGCAAGATTTCAGAACAGTGAAATAAATTATTATAAGAGTTGTCCAAGAACCAATAACCACCTGTAAAAAGCTACAGATAGACTGGGAGACTGGGAATCAGCGGGTACATTTGTTTCAAAGAAAACAATAAGTAATGAATTCAACCTCCATGGTCTGTCCGTGCGCTCACTATACAAGGTTCCATTGCTGAACAAAAAGCATGTTCAAATGTGTTTAAAGTTTTCTCAACATTTAGACAGTTTCAGGGATGTAATGGAGAAAGCTGAGGACAGGGGCTCCAAGACTGACTCTCAGGCTAGGGGGACCTTAGCTATCCCTTATCTCAGAGATACCTCAGGAGGTGAGGATCATAGAATTATAGAATGCTAAATTTGGAAGGGACCTCAAGGGCTATCATGTCTAACTCACTCGCAAGCACAGGTTATCCTAAAATATCCCAGCTATATGTTTATCCAGTTTCTGCTTGAAGATTTCCATTGATGGAGCGCTCACCACCTCCCGTGGTCGCATGTTCCACTCTCTGACTGCCCTCACTGTCAGAAAGTTTTTCTGAATCTTCTTCCGTTTAGTTTTATCCCATTGCTTCTTGTATTTCCTTATGCTAGTGAGAATAGGGTGGTTCCCTCTGCACTGTGACTAGCTTTCAGAAATTTGTAGACCGCTATTAAGTCTCCTCTCAGCTTTCTCTTTTGCAAACTAAACATTCCTAGTTCTTTTAATATTCATATGACATGGTTTGCAGACCTTCTACGATCTTGGTTGCTCTTCTCTGGACTTGCTCCAATATATCAATGTCTTTTTTGAATTGGGGGCCTAGAACTGTACACAGAATTCCAAGTAGGGTATGACCAGGGCAGAGGATAGGGGATTAATTACCTTGATCTAGATTCAATGCTTGTCTTGATACATCCCAGAATTTTGTTGACTTTTTTAGCTGCAGCTCCCCATTGTTGGCTCATGTTGAATTTGGAATCCACTATTATGCCCAAGTGCTATCACTTAGTTCTATTCATCCAATACCATATTTGCTTTTTACATTTCTTTTACCCAGATGTAGAACTTTGCATTTGGCCCTGGTAAACGCCATTCTGTTTGCCTTGGCCCATTGTTCAAGTGTGTGTAGATCCTTTTGAATACGCTCTCTTTCCTCTCTAGTGTTGGCTTCTCCTCAGTATCATCTGTGAATTTTTTGAGTTCCCCAATAATTCTGTTGTCCAGATCATTTATAAAGATATTTAACAGTACTGGGCCCAGGACAGTTGCCATTTAATATTACTCAATGTGCTCGATCCTTAAGCCAGTTGTGAATCCATCTAACTGATTTTTTTGTTGATTACATACTTGATCATTTTTCAATGAGGATGTTATGTGTTATACTTTATCGAATGCCTCACTGAAGTCAAGATATACTATATCCACAGCATTCCCCTGGTCCAGCCATTCAGTGACTTTGTTATAGAAGGAAATCAGGTTGGCTTTACAAGATTTATTGGTCATAAAGCCATGCTGGCGAAGCCCTGGCCTATCAGGTCGTCACAGGGTATTGTGCAATCTGCCCTTCTGCACAGTATCCGCATCCTCCTTGGTTACGGATCCCTGTTCTTTGGTATTGCTAAGATCAGAGCCAGTCAAAAAACTAGGAACACTTTGCACCACACCCACCAGACACACCACTGGAGGCCTGAAGGGAATAGGGCCGCTCATTTGGGGGGTTGGTTGGGAAAGTGAAAAAGTGAAAGGAGAAGTGAGAATGGAGTGGAAGGAGTAGGAGTGTGGAGTGGTGACTCTCAGAGGGAGAGGTCACCAGTTTGGAGCAGGGCTCCTGAAGACTACTAGGTGGCACACGTTGGTCTGGGTCTGGTAGGAGCTGAAACCCCGGTCGCAGGGGATCATGTGAAGGGGCACGGATTGCCGAGGAGGGCAGCCGGCGGCCTTGAGTCATCTTCGGGCAGGGGCCAGGGCATGACGGGGTACGCGGACCCTAGGCCGGGAAGTAGCTTCAAGCGTCCTGGTAATTTACTCAACGGGGGTGAAGTCTTCAAGATTCATCCCTCACCCGCTCCAAAAATCGGGGTACTAGCGCAGCGAGGGGATAGGACTTTTCCCAAAACACAGTCCAGCAAATCCAAAGCGTGAACCCTGAGAGCAAGCTCACTCCTTTAGCCATATGGGTGAGCGGGACCCGATTAGTTCCACACTATAGGGTCTAAACAGTAAACAAGGTGCCATGAGAAAGGTCACAGGCTAACAACCAACACCAAGGGCACGGATCCAAGCGTGCTCCCTCCTTGCTGCAGCGGTGCTCAGAATTCTGGTTTACAAGCTGTCGGTGTCAGTATTCTTGGACTGAGTATGCAGAAAGCCTTTCCTTTCCCAACGGCACCCCTTCACTGCCACCACCGGGCCCCGGGGCACTACCCCCTACCCTCGGAGGGGTTAGACACCTTGCTGCCATACCACCGCCACCGGGCTCCCCCCCAATGGCAGCAGTGGTACTCCATATTACCACGCACCGTGGGTGGCATCATGAACTTCTAACTCCCCTGTACATACTCCCCTTTTCAAATTCGAGTGTCCTCACGAACCCCCAGGTCCGGAGACCTCTCGAGCCACCACGGTTCCGGATCCGAGTGGCTCGGCTGCTTACACGGGGGCGGTACACTTCCCATCCAGGTAACTAAGTAAATATTTTTTGACAATTTGATTGATGTCTGAGCCACCCTCCTTACCCTGATCTTGATCAGCCGTGATCTACCTGGGGTAGGGGAGGAGGGCTGGGACAGGAGTGTGATAAAAAACAATCTTACAGCATGCTCACACAGAGGTATAAGACAATAATAGGTAAGGAGGAAAATAAGAGCAGGGAGGAAACAACAAGACGACGAGAGAACTCCAACACAGCTCCAAGCACCACACAATAAAAATCACCAGCAGGACTTGGACACAACAGCACACAGCCCAACAAAGCAATAAGCTATAGTTGATGTGGGAAGACAGATTCCACCATCTTAAAAAGGCAGGGAGCAAATATGGTAGGTTTCCAACAACATGTGATCCCAGAGGTAACTGGCAGGCTAGCAGAGGTTAACTCTTTCTAGCTTGACCATGAATGAATAGATGCCCAAACCTGCTTGTGTAATTCAAAAGAACCAGAGAAACCATAGGGTGGAGTGTTAGAATCTATAGTGTTAACAGCGTCTGATGCCGCCATGACAATTGGTGAGTTTTGACCAAAACTCCATATCACAAGAAGTCTGTGCAATACTCAGTGAATATAGTGTGGTCAGATGAAACCAAAATTTATGTCTTTGGCTGCCATAATAGACACCATGTTTGGAGGCCAAAAGGTACTACATAAAACACGAAAAGCACCATACCAACAGTGAAGATTGGAGGTGGGAACATCATGGTGTGGGGCTGTGTATCAGCAGACGGCACTGACAAAGGTCATGTCACTGAAGGAAGGATGAATAGACAAATGTACATAGACAGTCTTGATAAAAAATCTGCTGCCACCTACCAGGATGATGAAGATGAAATGAGGGCGGACATTTCAGCAAGACAATGATCCCGAACACACAGACAAGGAACTCTCAGTTGGTTTGAGAAATCACCTGAGCTGAATCCAATAGAAAATGTATGGATGGATCTAAAGCTAGTTCAGAGAATGCGCTTATGGCAGGTCTTGTAGCTTGATCCCAGTATACAGCAAATCTTTTGTGGTGTTCCTGATATGCAGCAAGTCTCACGTGGAGTTTATGGTGTGCAGGAGGTTTTGTGAGGTGGGAGATCCCGATATACAGCAGATCTTGTGGGGAGTTCCCGGTATACAGCAGATCAATGTTTCTGGCAGGTCGTGTGGAGCTCCCGATATACAACAGGTTTTGTGAGGTGTTCCCAGGATATGGCAGGTCTTGTGGGGAGTTCCCAGTATCCAGCAGGTCTTGTTTGGTGTTGTCAGCATAGCCTGGTAGGCTGATACCGATGCATGGCAGGTCTTTGTGGGAACTTCCAAATATGCAGCAGGTCTCCTGACAGATTTAGCAGAGATATCCCAGTATATGGAAGATCTTGTGGCGTAATCTCTGTATATAGCAGGTCTTAAGGCATGTATCCATTATACAGTAGATCTTGTGGGGTGTTTCTTGTATATAGCTGAAGTTTTGAGACTTACACAAATTTGGGTTTTCACAAAGCTTGATGCTGCAGAGTTTTTAGATCTTTTAGATGGATGTTTTTATGGTTGCTTAAGTACAATTATAGGCATTTTATACGTTTTTACACTTTTATTGACAAATACATCAAGTTTATGTAAAGACAGTGTTGACCCTTATTTCTCTAGACTTCTGCCCTTTACCCTGGCAGCTGAATATCAGCTTCTGGGTCAAATCCTGACTGATGACAACCCATTCCTGCTAATCAGTGCTTGCAGTTTATTGTAATTTCTCTATTTTGATTTTTGTCCATCCGCTTATTGAGGATTGACCGCGGTGTGACCACAATATGATTGAGATCTGGACAATTTCCTGGCCAAGGTCCTAAAATTTAAATGTTTTGTACATCGGACAACTCAGTTATTATCCCTTTTGCCTTGTAACATGGTCTCTACCATACTGGAAAAAGCATTGTTCATCACCAAATTGCTCCTGAATCATTGAGAGAAGTTAAGGCCCCGTCACACGCAGCGATATCGCTAGCGAGCATACCCGCCGTCGTTTGTGCGTAACGGGCAAATCGCTGCCCGTGGCGCACAATATCGTTAGGAGCCATCACACATACTTACCTGCCTAGCGACGTCTCTGCTACCGGCGAACCGCCTCCTTTCTAAGGGGGCGGTTCGTGCAGCGTCACAGCGGCGTCACTAAGCGGCCACCCAATAGAAGCGGAGGGGCGGAGATGAGCGGCTGTAACATCCACCCCACCTCCTTCCTTCCTCATTGCCGGCGACCGCAGGTAAGCTGCAGTTCGTCGTTCCCGAGGTGTCACACCTAGTGATGTGTGCTGCCACGGAAACGATGAACAACCTGCGTCCTCAACAATCAACTTTTTTTGAAAATGAACGATGTGTGAACGATGGATAATTTGGTGAGTATTTTCCATCGTTAACAGTCGCTCGTTGGTATCACACGCAACGACGTCGCTAAAGATGTCGGATGTGCATCATGGAATCCGTGACCCCGGCGATAATCCGTGACGCAACGTCGTTGCGTGTAACGGGGCCTTTACTCTCAGAGAAGGTTTAGATCTTATTCTTTATTCATGACAGTGTCAAGGTGATCTCGTTGTATTGGAAACCTAACCTTAAATGCCTCCATGTGCGATTAAAAATGTGCGTGTCTGGGCAGAAAGGTCCCTGACTAAATAAGCTGGTGGACATACACGTGCCAGAAAAAATGTACAACTATATCAGAAAACTGACCAGCAACTTAACTAAGTGTGAAAAGGTGCCAACCGAAAAAAACAACATGCGGTAACTACCAAAGGAAAAGTAACACACCCCCCCCCTTTTTCCCAGCAAGGGCTTCCGTAGCCAAAGCCACATGATGTCACCTGCTCGCTCCTCTTGCTCCACGCGCCAGGTACGCTTTCGGCTGAGGCCCCTGGTAGCCAACGCTTATGGCTGCTACGCACGCCGCTTGCAGCTTCCGGTTCCTAGTTCTCAGCGTTCAGCTGCCGCAACCTCACTCTCCACACTGCAAGCAGACCAAGACTTCCACTTACAGCTCATCTTAAAGCAAGTGGCTCAAGGCCAATTTTTTTTTTATATTGCAATCTGCTATGCTTCCTATTCTATTGCGACCTGCAGTAGCTTTACTTACCTGGTGTAATCTTATCTTCTATCCATTTTCTCACCAGACGTGTCTCAGCACTTCAGGTTTTAACAGAATCAGAGGAGGATTTCATTAATACACTACGTTTTTTAATTAACAGGGTAGGCTGTTATCTGTGTGAACTAATTAGCAGTGTTGATCACTAGTGAATAAACCTCAGTTTACACTGTTCAATTTATTTTACTGTATAGGAGCTTGTATCCCCTCCACTTACCTATCTGGTCCCCACTTAAAGGGAACCTGTCATCAGAAATTTCGCCCAAAAGCTAAAAGCTTCCCCCTCTGCAGCTCCTGGGCTGCATTCTAGGAAGGTCCCTGTTATTATTGTGCCCCATGTGAGACCAAAATAAAGCCTTTATAAAGTTCTACCTTTTTGTATGCAGCTTCTGTAAATCTGACACGGGGGCGGGCTCTCTGCCGTCCGTTATTCTGCCTCCTGGTCCTGTATGCCGCCCCCATCGCTCCTTTCCATATCTGATGCACCGCCCACTGCTCCAGCCATCCCCGTGCATGCCCAGTGCCAGTCTCACAGGACTGAGCAGTGTGACCGCTGGTGACGTGTGCGCAGGCAAGTGATTATGGACGGGACTGTGACTGTTATCAGCAAGTACCCGGCCATAATCTCTTGAGCGCGCAAACCTCTCCAGCATTCACACTGAGCTCAGTGTAGATGCTAGACTGTATGGGCTGCTTCCAGGGATGACGTCCCTTTGTCATGTGATAGGGGCGTGTTCGAAATACTATCACATGACAAAGGGACGTCATCCCTGGAAGCAGCCCATACAGTCTAGCATCTACACTGAGCACAGTGTGACGGCTGGTGAGGTTTGCGCGCTCACGAGATTATGGCCGGGTACTTGCTGATAACAGTCACAGTCCCGTCCATAATCACTTGCCTGCGCACACGTCACCAGCGGTCACACTGCTCAGTCCTGTGAGACTGGCACTGGGCATGCGCGGGGATGGCTGGAGCAGTGGGCGGTGCATCAGATATGGAAAGGAGCGATGGGGGCGGCATACAGGACCAGGAGGCAGAATAACGGACGGCAGAGAGCCCGCCCCCGTGTCAGATTTACAGAAGCTGCATACAAAAAGGTAGAACTTTATAAAGGCTTTATTTTGGTCTCACATGGGGCACAATAATAACAGGGACCTTCCTAGAATGCAGCCCAGGAGCTGCAGAGGGGGAAGCTTTTAGCTTTTGGGCGAAATTTCTGATGACAGGTTCCCTTTAAACTAAGTGGACACTAGTGCACTAGGGTCAGGCAAGTTCTACATTTAATTATCTATGGGTGCCTTTTTGTCTGCATAGTTCACACCTCCTGACCCAGATGGTGAGACCTTATATGCAATAGTAGCGCGTTAGTACTTATTCTATAACTACAAAAGCATATTCAGTGGCACTCAATAATATAAGGATACTTTGGCACTGCAATACTGCTATACAAATACTAGAAAACAGGGAATAAATACATAACTAATGTGAATATGAGTCAAAGGACACAGACATTGCATTACTGCTTTAGAAATATTTGTAAAGAGAGATTCTTAGCTTATGTATTGGCCAATTCATGTGGGCCCGATAACCTCGACAAGGTGATCTCATTATATTGGGAACCTAACCTTAAATGCCATAACAATCTAGAGTTAATCTCAATTGCCACTATAAAAACTAAAGAAGCAAACTTTGTGAAACCAATATTGATGTCAGACTCAAAACATTTAGCCACAACTGTACGGAGAACAAACTGTATGTAATACATAGTAAAAGTATGTTTGATGGGACTAAAGGGGGTTTAAATTTATACAGTTCATTAATTTAATATTTGGTGTGGTAGTTTGGTTAAAGGACAGAAGTGATGCTTCATTTCAGGTCTGTTGAGTATTTGCTGGAATCCTATGGATGTTGGGTGCCACAATCCTCGGAGGAAAACTATGTCCAATGATTGTCATGCACCATTTAGGTCATACACAGCCCACATAATGCCGACAGCCCCACCATCCACAAATAATTAATAATAATAATTTTATTCATTTATATAGCGCTATTAATTCCACAGCGCTTTACATACATTGGCAACACTGTCCCCATTGGGGCTCACAATCTAGAGTCCCTATCTGTATTGTCTTTGGAGTGTGGGAGGAAACCGGAGAACCCGGAGGAAACCCACACAAACACGGGGAGAACATACAAACTCCTTGCAGATAGTGTCCTTGGTGGGATTTGAACCCAGGACCCCAGCGCTGCAAGACTGTAGTGCTAACCACTGAGCCACCATGCCGCCCACAAAGAAAACACCTTTGACCTCTTCTTTCCTTGTGTGTCCTGCACTGGTACCTGTTAGCAATATGTAAATACATTAATAGGTTCACAGCATTACCAAGTCCTGAAGGTCTTACATACAATACCTTACAATATTCATATATATTCAGATCACATGGTAATCATAATGATATTCCACCATCAATGTCTATCGTTAGCCCCCTCTCAGAAGCTTACTGTAACGCCGCCTGCCTGGAACGACCACAGACTCAGACTGGCTGTCACAGACAGGCTAGAGGAAAGCCACTCACAAAGCAGGATCTCGAGAACCCTGAAACCCTTTAACCCCTATACAGGGATTTGGAATTACACAGGGACCCGGAGATCACTACCTGTGGTGGGCTGCAGTCCAATGAGTGTATTGGTCCGGCAGGGTCAAACCAGGAGATGCAGAACAGGGACAAAATCAGGCAGGCAAGGACATAACTCAGGAAACTAGGCGAGGTCAAATCAAAATCGGTTAGTAGTTAATGAGCAGGCAGAGGTTAACACATGAATTAATAGACAGGACAGAACAGGAACCAGACACAATCAGGAATACAGAACTATCTCTGACAGTGACCAGCAGACAAGAAGAGGAATAAGAAGGGTGTGGTGTCTTCCCATTGGCTGTAGCTGAATGGTGGTCACTTCAGCTGGAAGACACACGCCACCTACAGTCAGCCAGTGGTACTGCAGGCCCCAGGATAACCCAGCCTAGTGGATGAGCGAAGCTTGCGCCCACCAGAGCCACTAGCACTGACTCCTCTCCTATCACCAGCACTATACACAGCGGGAACATGGCGCCGCCTGGTGATCGAAGCAGAAGTCGCAGGAGGGGACTCTGTAGGGACGTGACACTTATCGTCAAAAGTTGACGAGCACAACTAATAGTTAGAGATGAGCAGATCGAGCCGCGGACGATCAAGATCTAGTCAAATTTCCTATAACACTTTTTGGTAAAAAAAAACCAAAACCCTTCTGACTACCATTTTGATAACCTGTTAGAGTTGGCAAATTGTTAAAAAACTCAATCTAATACTCATTTCATCACTCACCTCTTTGGCCGCCCCACTACTCGTTCCTTTTCTTTCATTGATCAATTATTTGCTAAAAATCTCATTTTTTTTATTATAGTACAGTTGGAATAAATCTGTGAATTTTCACTTTTTATATGATGCATGACAATTTCAGATTGTGCTGGCTCCTTTTTCTCTCGTTCCTTTTCTTTCCTAGATTGCGTACTGCTTCCTTGGCTTCTTCACTATAGGCCTTGATTTTCGGTCACAATCAGACCTTGGAGATCACTGCACGTGTTAAGGTCATGACATCATGATGTCATGAAATCCTCCAATACCATAAAATGCACAGTGACCAGGCTGGAAGTCCTTACTTTTAGTAAAAAGATCGGAGACGCAGTGAACAACAGCAGGTAGAAGATCAACGGCAGGCAGTGAGCAGCAGGGCAGCTAAGGTGATGAGCAGTGAGTATTTTTTTTTTTATTTTCTCATTTTAAAAGGGTTGTCCACTACTTGGACAACCCCTTCTTATCCCACGTGCTTGGCCCCATTAAAATAAAAAAAGGTTATATTCATCTCCGTTGCCGGCATCGTTCAATAGGTGTTGGCGCACTTTCCCCGGGCTCACGCGAGGTTGACTTCTCATTCCCTGCCTTCGGACATATGAGAAATCAACAGGACGTGAGTGGCTACTACCGTGTTTTTCCAAAAATAAGCCCTCCCCCAAAAATAAGCCCTAGCAGGGATTTTCAGCATTTTCGGACCAAGGCTTAAATATAAGCCCTCCCCTGAAAATAAGCCCTAGTCCCGGATCAATAATGAAGTGTCCGTGCAGCTAAACAAGGTTACAGATACTGCATGACAGTTCATTATAGACAGCGGCACCGGGCAATTACACTCACCCGATGCTGAGCGGCAGGACCTGCAGTGATCACACACCCGCACTCATCAGCTCTCTCACATACACACACACACACACAAAATCAGATCTCACACACCAGATCTCACACACCAGATCTCACACACAAACATCGGATCACACACAGTCAGATCGCACACACAAACATCAGATACACGCAAACATCAAATCACACACACACACATCGGATCGCACACACATCGGATCGCATACACACTCACCTCATCCGGCGACATCGATCTCTTCTCGCCGGGAGAATCCTGAGATGCAGTGAAGCGGAGCGCAACGAACAGGACCTGCGGCGGGACACGTGACTTGCTCTCATCATTCCCTGCGGCCGTAAGCGCTGGATGTGATGTGATATGTGCGATCGGCTGTGTGTGTGTGCGATCGACTGTGTGTCAGTGATCTGCTGTGTGTGTCTGCAATCGGCTGTGTGTGTGTCTGCAATCGGCTGTGTGTGTCTACGATCGGCTGTTTTTCTGCGATCGGCTGTGTGTGTCTGCGTTCGGCTGTGTGTATCTGCAATCGGCTGTGTGTGCCTGCGATCGGCTGCGTATGCCTGCGATCGGCTGCGTGTGCCTGCGATCGGCTGCGTGTGCCTGCGATCGGCTGCGTGTGCCTGCGATCGGCTGTGTGTGCCTGCGATCGGCTGTGTGTGCCTGCGATCGGCTGTGTGTGCCTGCGATCGGCTGTGTGTGCCTGCGATCGGCTGTGTGCATCTGTGATCGGCTATGTGTATCTGTGATCGACTGTGTGTGCCTGCGATCGGCTGTGTGTGTGTGTGATCTGCTGTGTGTGTGTCTGCGATCGGCTGTGTGTGTGATCTGCTGTGTGTGTCTGCGATCGGCTGTGTATATCTGTGATCTGCTGTGTGTGTCTGCGATCGGCTGTGTATATCTGTGATCGGCTGTGTAAGCCTGCGATCGGCTGTGTGTATCTGTGATCAGCTGTGTGTGCCTGCGATCGGCTGTGTGCATCTGTGATCAGCTGTGTGCATCTGTGATCGGCTGTGTGCCTGCGATCGGCTGTGTGTGATTTGCTATCTGCTGTGTGTGTCTGCTATCTGCTGTGTGTGATTTGCTGTGTGTGTCCGCTATCTGCTGCGTGTGTGATCTGCTGTGTATCTGCTATCTGCTGTGTGTGTGATTTGCTGTGTGTTTGCTATCTGCTGCGTGTGTGATCTGCTGTGTATGTGCTATCTGCTGTGTGTGTGATTTGCTGTGTGTTTGCTATCTGCTGTGTGTGTGATTTGGTGTGTGTGTCTGTGATCTGCTGTGTGTGTCTACTATCTGCTGTGTGTGTCTGCTATCTGCTGTGTGTGTCTACTATCTGCTGTGTGTGTCTACTATCTGCTGTGTGTGTCTGCTATCTGCTGTGTGTGTCTGCTATCTGCTGTGTGTGTCTGCTATCTGCTGTGTGTGTCTGCTATCTGCTGTGTGTCTGCTATCTGCTGTGTGTGTGATCTGCTGTGTATCTGCTATCTGCTGTATGTGTCTGCTATCTGCTGTGTGTGTCTGCTATCTGCTGTGTGTGTCTGCTATCTGCTGTGTGTGTCTGCTATCTGCTGTGTGTGTCTGCTATCTGCTGTGTGTGTCTGCTATCTGCTGTGTGTGTCTGCTATCTGCTGTGTGTGTGATTTGCTGTGTGTCTGCTATCTGCTGTGTGTGTCTGCTATCTGATGTGTGTGATCTGCTGTGTATCTGCTGTGTATCTGCTATCTGCTGTGTGTGTGATTTGCTGTGTGTGTCTGCGATCTGCTGTGTGTGTGATTTGCTGTGTGTCTGCTATCTGCTGTGTGTGTCTGCTATCTGATGTGTGTGATCTGCTGTGTATCTGCTGTGTATCTGCTATCTGCTGTGTGTGTGATTTGCTGTGTGTGTCTGCGATCTGCTGTGTGTGTGTGATCTGCTGTGTGTGTCTGCTGTCTGTCTATCTGCTGTGTATGTGTGTCTGCTATCTGCTGTGTGTGCCTGCTATCTGCTGTGTGTGTCTGCGATCTGCTGTGTGTGTCTGCGATCTGCTGTGTGTGTGTGATCTACTGTGTGTGTCTGCTGTCTGTCTATCTGCTGTGTATGTGTGTCTGCTATCTGCTGTGTGTGCCTGCTATCTGCTGTGTGTGTCTGCTGTCTGTCTATCTGCTGTGTATGTGTGTCTGCTATCTGCTGTGTGTGCCTGCTATCTGCTGTGTGTGTCTGCTGTCTGTCTATCTGCTGTGTATGTGTGTCTGCTATCTGCTGTGTGTGCCTGCTATCTGCTGTGTGTGTCTGCTGTCTGTCTATCTGCTGTGTATGTGTGTCTGCGATCTGCTGTGTGTGCCTGCTATCTGCTGTGTGTGATCTGCTGTGTCTGCGATCTGCTGTGTGTGTCTGCGATCTGCTGTGTGTGTGTGATCTGCTGTGTGTGTCTGCGATCTGCTGTGTGTGTCTGCGATCTGCTGTGTGTGTCTGCGATCTGCTGTGTGTCTGCTATCTGCTGTATGTGTGCGATCTGCTGTGTGTGCGATCTGCTGTGTGTGCGATCTGCTGTGTGTGTCAGCGTGTCAGCCAGCAGCAGGGGAGGATGGCGTGCAGCAACCACCGGAGATCACAGGAGGACCTGGGAGCCACGCAGACTTCCGGGTCTGGTGAGTATGAGTCTCCTGGGAAGTGGGGGGGGGGGTCCTGCTTTTTTGGGGGGTACACTTACCCCCAACCGTGTTTCTCCAAGAATAAGACCTCCTCCAAAAATAAGCCCTAGTGCTTTTTTGGAGGGCAAAAAAAATATAAGACAGTGTCTTATTTTTGGAAAAACACGGTAGCAGCTCTCACGTCACAGTGATAGCATATACATCCAAAGGTAGGGAGGGAAAGGCGGGGAGTGGGGCTCGTGTGACAACCAGGGCTGTGGAGTCGGTAAGCCAAACCTTCGACTCCGACTCCGACTCCGACTCCTCAAATTCTCTTGCACCGACTCCGACTCCGGCTCCGACTCCGGCTCCGACTCCGACTCCAACATATATTGCTTAGTTAGGTGAAAAATTTATTGTAGTACATGAATATGTGTATGTGAACATCAGACATTTAATAATTTTTATGATACGATAATCAAGATATTTGGATAGAACATAAAATATATTTATTGGAATACAACTTTAGAACACAAAAAACTGTAATAAATTGTAAATATGTAATACACTATGTAATATACAGTAGATTACATATATATCTTGTGTGTGTATATACACTGTGTGTGTATATATATATATATATATATATATATATATATATATATATATATATATATATTACATATTTACAATTTATTAGTTTTTTGTGTTCTAAAGTTGTATTCCAATAAATATTTTATGTTCTATCCAAATATCTTGATTATTGTATCATAAAAACAATTAAATGTCTGATGTTCACATTGTACTACAATAAATTTTTCACTTAAATATAAGCATTATACTAAATGTTATTATTTAGTAAAATATTCAGCACATTCTGCATTGCACTCCTGTCCCCAATTTATTATATATTTTAGGAGTCGGAGTCGGTGCATTTTATACCGACTCCGACTCCGACTCCACCAAAATGAGCTCCGACTCCGACTCCGACTCCACGACTCCGACTCCACAGCCCTGGTGACAACCTGAACTGAGCCCCATGATGTGGCAGAATCCTTTTGTATAGCCCGCTTTACACGCTACAATATATCTTCCGATGTGTCGGCGGGGTCACGTCGTAAGTGACGCACATCCGGCATCGTAAGGTACATTGTAGTGTGTGACAGGTACGTGCGATTGAACGTTAAAACGTTCATCGCATACACGTCGTTGAATCCTGACAAATTGCACGTCGGGTTGTTCAATGTTCCTGAGGCAGCACACATCGCAGCGTGTGACACCCCGGGAATATTGAACAGATCTTACCTGCCTCCCACGGCTCCAGCCGGCAATATGGAAGGAAGGAGGTGGGCGGGATGTTTACGTCCCGCTCATCTCCGCCCCTCCGCTTCTATTGGCCGGCTGCCACGTGACGTCGATGTGACGCCGAACGTCCCTCCCACTCCAGGAAGTGGACGTTCGCCGCCCACATCTAGGTCGTATGGACGGGTAAGTATGTGTGACGGGGGTTAATCGTTTGTGCGGCACGTTCAACAAACTGAACGTGCCACACATACGATGGGGGCGTTGCAAATCGCATACGATATCGTATGCAAAATTGAACGTGTAAAGTAGGCTTTAGATTATGGTGAAACCTTATTATCTATCACAATAAATGTCCCAATGGTAGAGTTACAGTGCTTGATATAAAAAGAGCATTAGAAATATCTCTGTACTCAGTGTTAGACTTTTCGGAGCCCACCAGTAACATTGACTTTAGGAGCCCAGTGTTCAGACACATGCAAACAATGCATTAACCCATTTACATTAATACCATCCATAGATTCTGTCAGTTGCTTGATCTGATTACGATCAACATTGCGTGCAGCAGCCACCACAACCTCCAGACACTGTTCCGAGAGGTGTACTGTTTTCCCTTCCTGTAGATCTCACATTTTATGAGGGACCACAGGTTCTCTATGGGGTTCAGATCAGGTGAACATGGGGGCCATGTCATTATTTTTTCATCTTTTAGACCTTTACTGGCCAGCCACGCTGTGGAGTAGTTGGATGCATGTGATGGAACATTGTCCTGCATGAAAATCATGTTTTTCTTCAACGATACCGACTTCATCCTGTACCACTGCTTGAAGAAGTTGTCTTCCAGAAACTGGCAGTAGGTCTGGGAGTTGAGCTTCACTCCATCCTCAACCCGAAAAGGTCCCACAAGTTCATCTTTGATGATACCAGCCCATACCAGTACCCCACCTCCACCTTGCTGGCGTCTGAGTCAGAGTGGAGCTCTCTGCCCTTTACTGATCCAGCCTCTGGCCCATCCATCTGGCCCATCAAGAGTCACTCTCATTTCATCAGTCCATAAAACCTTTCAAAAATCAGTCTTAAGATATTTCTTGGCCCAGTCTGACGTTTTATCTTATGTTTCTTGTTCAGAGGTGGTGGTTTTTCAGCCTTCCTTACCTTGGCCATGTCCCTGAGTATGGCACACCTTGTGCTTTTTGATACTCCAGTAACGTTGCAGCTCTGAAATATGGCCAAACTGGTGGCAAATGGCATCTTGGCAGCTTCACGCTTGATTTCCCTCAATTCATGGGCAGTTATTTTGTGCCTTTTTTTGCCCAACACGCTTCTTGTGACCCTGTTGGCTATTTGCCATGAACCGCTTGATTGTTCGGTGATCACGCTTCAAAAGTTTGACAATTTCAAGACTGCTGCATCTCTCTGCAATACATCTCACAATTTTGAACTTTTCAGAGCCCGTCAAATCTCTCTTCTGACCCATTTTGCCAAAGGAAAGGAAGTTGTCTAATAACGAAGCACACCTTATATAAGGTGTTGATGTCTTTACACCGCACCCCTCCTCATTACAGAGATGCACATCACCTAACTTACTTAATTAGTATATAACCTATAGTTAGCCTCAAATGTTAGAAAACAACGTGTCCCTGGGAATGGGAAATCCTATAGACAACAGTTTCAGGTACACAAAGAAGATATTGGTTTAATCATGCCAAGTTTATTAAGTGTTACAAAAAAACACATACAAAGTGTTAAAAAATACTTTAGATATAGGCAACACAAGTGAGGAATAGGGGGAAAATCGCACTACTTAGAGTAGCTGTCTGAGGCAAGTATGATCCGCAACCACATATATTACGGCTGATATAAATAAGTATGATTTATACATATGTCTAGTTCATATAGCATATGGGCTGTGGTCACAAATGAGAGATGTAAATGCTGCTAGGGTGCAGTTGCCAACAGAGTATTGGAAAATGCCAGCACCTCTACATATATTATAGTGGCAGTGTACTCCCATGCAGCAGTCACTCCCACAATTAGTTATCTCATAACATGCCAGCACTATGAACCAGAAACTTTATAGTAAGTTACCTGTAGCCATGTGTATAGCGATCGGCACCTGCTCAGACAGCCACTCCCACCTCGACGCGCGTTTCACCGCTTCTGGTTTCGTCAGGAGGCATAATGGGGATGTAGTGTGTGCCTTAATATAGTATGTGGAATCCGGCAGCCTGTTACCAGCTGTTACGGATTCCACATACTATATTAAGGCACACACTACATCCCCATTATGCCTCCTGACGAAACCGGAAGCGGTGAAACGCGTGTCGAGGTGGGAGTGGCTGTCTGAGCAGGTGCCGATCGCTATACACATGGCTACAGGTAACTTACTATAAAGTTTCTGGTTCATAGTGCTGGCATGTTATGAGATAACTAATTGTGGGAGTGACTGCTGCATGGGAGTACACTGTCACTATAATATATGTAGAGGTGCTGGCATTTTCCAATACTCTGTTGGCAACTGCACCCTAGCAGCATTTACATCTCTCATTTGTGACCACAGCCCATATGCTATATGAACTAGACATATGTATAAATCATACTTATTTATAATCAGCCGTAATATATGTGGTTGCGGATCATACTTGCCTCAGACAGCTACCCTAAGTAGTGCAATTTTCCCCCTATTCCTCACTTGTGTTGCCTATATCTAAAGTATTTTTTAACACTTTGTATTTACTTAATTAGTAGTTGGCTCTCAGCCTATACAGCCTGGAGTAGGACAACATGTATAAAAATTATGTGATCACAATACTCATTTGCCTAATAATTCTGCACACGGTGTACATGCAGATAACACTTGACAACAGGGGGTGGAAATTTACAAACAAGAGAGACGTCTAGTGGAGTGATTGGAGGGAAGACAACAAAATTATTACACAAAGTGATTTGAAAATTGTCTATCATGGTACCTATACCTAGGACACCTTCTCCTGCACCCATTTTATGTTTGTTGTGACTGGTGAATTGCAAAGAAACAAAACTATATTCTTGTCATGGATTGTTTTACCTCTTTTGATACATCCCTTTATTTTATTTTCCTTGGTAGCAGCTGCCTGGCACTGATTGCTAAAGTGGAGTTAAAGGGAACCTGTCAGGTCCAATATGCACCCAGAACCACGAGCAGTTCTGGGTGCATATTGCTAATCACTGCCTAACTGTCCCTGTATACACTAGCATACGGTAGATAAAGAGATCTTTAGAAAAAGTATTTCAAAAGATCTTTTACTGTATGCTAATGAGCACAGGGACTAGTCCCCTGGGTGTTACTTCCCCTGGCTAGTCGGCTCTATTAGCATGTTAGCACGCTCCTGTGGGCCCCTGTGGGTGTACTAACATGCTAATGAATGTGCAGCGTCACAGGATGATGTCACTCACCTCTTTACTGCTATTGCGTCCAATGGGGAATTTCGGCTCAGTGCACATGACCACGGAGTTTGGGTCATGCGCACTACTTCAGTTTGAAGCCAGGACGCGTACACCCGGCTTCATAGTGCACATGATCCAAACTACGGGGTCATGCACACTGAGCCGAAATCCCCCGTCGGACGCGATAGCGGTGTAGGGGTGAGTGAGATCATCCTGTGATGCTGCGCATTCATTAGCATGATAGCATACCCAACATGCTAATGGAGCCGACTGGCAAGGGAACTAGTCCGCACACCCATTAGCATACGGTAAAAGATCTTTAGGAATACTTTTTCTAATGATCTCTTTATCTATTCTAGTGTATATAGGGACGGTTTGGCAGGGATTAGGACTATGCACCCAGAACTGCTCGTGGTTCTGGGTGCATATCGGACCTGACTGGTTCCCTTTAACTGTCCACCAATATCAGTATCTATGATTCTTTTCTTTGCAGTTCAGCTATATAATACAATTAGTTTTCTTCTCCAGATTCTCTTCAATAAAACCAATCAGTGTGTGTTATTTATAGTGCACATTATACTTTCACTACTTTGTACTTTTTATTAATTTTTACGGTTTAGTTGTTTTCCTGAATGAATCTCCCCCCCCCCCCCTCCACCCTCCTCAGACAGATTTCATTAAGATTCAACAGGGTGTAAAACGACAAAAATGTTAAGATAGTTGTGTTAACACTTGAAGGAGACGTTAAGGATTAGGGCTGGAACTTAGACAGTGATGGAAAGTAATGCGGAGAGGAAATCGTAGTAAACACGTCTCTACATCAGCTAGTCATCTGCTAACAAGCTGTAAAGATTTCCAGTGACAACTTGTCACATTAGTTTAGTGAAACTGAAGCAGCACTTATCCCCTTTCCTGTGTTTAATCTCTGCCTGCGCCTCTCAGAAACGTGCTACTGTGTTTAATAGGATTACTTTAGTTCACTTTCCCTTTTTTTTTTTTTTTTTTTCTCCTGTTGATACAATTCTATTTCCATCAATTCAAGATCTGGTGAAAAAAAAAAAAAAAAAAAGTCTCCCGCTGTGTCACCAACCACCTCATTGAAATCAACCCTCTCAACACTCTTAGCGGCAGCCTGGAGTTTTACTACACTTAATTAGTTCCTAGACAATCCCTGCCTAGAATCTCTCTCATGTATTTATGTTTTATTGAGGGAAATCATAGATAGGAGACGGGGTGATAATACGGCTAAAGGAGGGAAATCTCTAGAGGAAATTCTTCGCAGGGACTAATCCAAGTGTAAGGCCCGTTTCACACGTCAGCGAAAAACACAGACATTCTTCACTGACGTGTAAAACACGCACATGTCTCTCCATGTTCCGTGATTCACGGCACACGTGGGTTGTCCATGTGCAATTCGTGATACGTGATCTGTTATCCGTGATTGCACATGGACATTACTCACCTGCCTCCGCTCCTGCTCTCCATGGTGCTGAACTCCTCGGTTCTGCAGCGTCCGCCCACCGCTCTCTGCAGCTACTTCCGGGTCGGCTTTGACTGCATTCATGAATATTCAGGAAGCTGCAGAGAGCGGGGGCTTCAGACAGCATCGCTGGAAAGGTGAGTTGAAAATGTTTATTATTTTAAATGTCCGCGTTTTTCTGGTACGTGTTTCACGGATTACACCACTGCATATTCATAAGAATAATTAGCTGGGCAGGAAGCAACAGGCAGCAGCAGCCGGAGACAGCGACCCTGGAAATGGGTGAGTTTAAAAAGCTTTTAATTTTCAATGTCCATGTTTTTCTGGTACGAGTTTCACGGATCACACCACTGCATGGTCCGTGGGACATCAGTGATGCTAGAAAAAAAATGAACATGTCTCCATGCGGCAATCACGGACACGCATGTATGCCGCACGGAGACACAGTCAGTGAAAAATCACTGATGTGTGCGCAGACCCATTGATTATAATGTGTCTGCGTATGTCAGTGATTCTGGTACGTATAAAATAAAGCACAAACGTACCAGAATCACTGACGTTTGAAACAGACCTAACATTCAGTTCAATACTATGTGACTTAAAGTATGTAGATGACAATGGGCAGGGAGTGGGTGAAGCGAAGAGTGGAGTTAAACAGGTTAATCCCAACATTTAACAACACCACCTAACAACAGGATACTTTCTGATCTTTGGGGAGCAGATATTGAGAATGGTTTCCCATCGAAATAGAATAGTTGTCGCGCATGCGCACTATTGCTCCATTCATTCTACATTGATCCGCCAAAGATACCCAAGTACAGTTTTTTCTGTCAGTCCCGTAGTGAGTAAATGGCATGGTGATATGCAGATGCAGCAATTCAGAGCCTCATTATTGAGATCGGAGGGGTCTCAGTGGTTGGACCTATGCCTTCAAGATAGGTAAAAAGTTACTAGTGATGAGCATATACTAACTATTCGGTTTCAGATTTATTTGTAACTAGCTGTAGTACCTGGGCATTGCCCGGGATAGTAACAGTCTCTCTCCCAGTTTCTGTCTGTCTCTGTCTCTTTCCCCGGTTTGTCTCTTTCCCACGTCTGTCTCTTTCCCACGTCTGTCTCTTTCCTCGTCTGTCTCTTTCCCTGTCTTTTTCCTTGTCTCTGTCTCTTTCCCTGTCTGTCTTTGTCTGCTTCTGTCTGTCTCTTTCACTGTCTCTCTCTGTCTCTTTCCCTGTCTGCGCCTATGTCTGTATGTCTCTTTCTGTCTCTCTCTATCCGTCTTCCCACCGACATCTTATTACTTCACACAGAAGCTTCTTCTACTGATAATTTATTTTGTTCCTATAGCAACCACTCACAGCTGCTATTAATAATCTGTAGCTCGCAGCTCCATTGACTTTAATGAAGGCAGGTTTTTTGGAGAGTAATGTGGGTGTCACACGGTACGATATAGCTGGCGATATGTCGTCGGGGTCACGTCGTTAGTGACGCGCATCCGGCATCGTCAGAGATATTGTACCGTGTGACACCTCCGAACGACTGTGAACGAGCAAAAATACTCACCTTATCGTTGCTTGTTGACACGTCGTTCATTTTTATAATCTCGTTCCTCCTTCTGCGCGCTGGTTGTTCGTCGCTCCCGTGGCAGCACACATCGCTCTGTGTGACACCCCAGGAGCGATGAACACAGCTTACCTGCGTCCTGCCAGCAATGCGGAAGGAAGGAGGTGGGCGGGATGTTTACGTCCCGCTCATCTCCGCCCCTCCGCTTCTATTGGCTGGCTGCCGTGTGACGTCGTTGTGACGCCGAACGTCCCTCCAACTTCAGGAAGTGGATGTTCGCTGCCCACAGCGAGGTCGTCCGGCAGGTAAGTACGTGTGACAGCGGTTAAACGACTTTGTGCGCCACGGGCAACTAATTGCCCGTGACGCACAAACGACTGGGGCGGGTGCGATCGCTTGATAAATCGTCCTGTGTGACGCCTGCATAACCGTAAAGCGCGGGGTTACATTTTCCCGTCAAAACATAGTCTATGACATTCCCTGGGGCACATGAGGCGTCTATGCAAAATTTTGTTTGTAAATGCGACGGTGCGGATGCCTTTAGCGGACATACACACACACATACAGTACATACATACACATACACACATACACTCAGCTTTATATATTAATGAATCCCAAAGTACTATTCCGGTATTCGTCAGAAATAATGAACCCTATGCAATTCAATGGGGAACCCGAGCATTGTTCTGGAAAATCTTATTTATTTGTAGGGCTAAGAATGATTGCACTTTACGTAATTACCATCATGTAAAACCGCATTGACATCATGTGAACCAAATAAGTTTATCGTGGTCTCATCAGGCAACAGGACGGTTCCAGTGATCCATGTCCTTCGTCTGCTTGTCTTCAGCAAACTAGGGGTTTTCTTGTGCATCATCTTTAGAAGAGGCTTCCTTCTGGGATGACAGCCATCCAGAACAATGTGATGCAGTGTGTGGCGTATGGTCTGAGCATGGACAGGCGGATCCTCCATCCCTGTAACCTCTGTACTGATGTTTGCAGCACTCATACGTCTATTTTGAAAAGACAATGTCTGGATATGACGCTGAGCTTGTAGACTCGACTTCTTTGGTCGACCATGGCGAAGCCTATTCTGAGTGGAACCTGCATGGTCTTGGCCCCCGTGCTGCAGCTCAGTATCAGGGTATTTTCAATCTTCTTATAGCCTCGGCCATCTTTATGTAGAGTAACAATTCTTTTTTACAGATGCTCAGAGAATTCTTCACCATGAGGAGCCATGCTGATCTTCCAGTGACCAGTATGAGAGAGTGTGTGAGAGATAACACCAAATGTAACACACCTGCTCCTTCATTCACACCTGACACTTTGTAACACTAATGAGTCACATGACACCGGGGAGAGAAAATGGCTTTATTGGACACAATTTGGCCACTTTTACTTACAGATTTACTAACTTTTGTAGTCAGCGGTTTAGACATTAACGGCTGTATGCGGAGTTATTAAGAGTAACCAAAGCTACACTGTTATACAAGCTGCACACTGACACTGTACATTGTATCACAGGGTCAAATCTTCAGTGTTCTCCCATGAAAAGATATAAAATATTTACAAAAATGTGAGGGGTGTACTCACTTTTGTGATAAATATAAGGGATGCAGTGTTGATTAGATTTGCTCATTAGTCATTACATGAAGGAATGGACAAAGTTGACTCTAAAGGTCAAGAGGTGACTGAGCCCTTCGGCAAAATTAGTAAAAGGTATAAGTAAATGTCAAAGGTTAAAGCGCATGGTAAAGAAAAGAAAGTAGACTTGAGGACATAGCAAGCAAATGCTGAAGGAATTCTCTGGTAAAAACAAACTTTTTGATTGGTGGTGTCCGATTTCTAGGTACAGATTGGCAGAATAGAGCGCTTTTATCCGTGCTAGAAGAGAATGGCCGTGCACATGCCTAACTGCCGCTTTTTTCAGCCCCACCATCACTATTATTGTTGGGCTTGGCTTTTCTGGTTGCCTCAGACGAGGCGTGTATCGCCTGTAGTTTAGGCAACCTGTTGCTCCATTTTGTAAGAGCGATAAAAGTGACAGGTCAAGAATAAAAATTCCTCGTTCTGCCGAACGCTGGGAATCCTAGTGGTGGGATACCCCCAGATCAGCAAGATAGGGAATAACAACTTGTTTTCAATGGAAGTCAGGAGATTTCTATAAATCCCATCCACTGGGCTTGTACTGTACAATGCACTGCAAATGCTGATCGTGTGCATCCACTCTAACAGATTATTATAAAGCTCTGTCATGTAAGTAGAAAAAAAAGTGTCTGCACCCTGCTGCTTGACCGTTGCAACAGCCACACCAGGAGTCTAACATATTACATCACTCGTTCTCTTTGTATGACCCTAGGGGTGAGGAACCTCCAGCCCGCGGGCCGTTTGCAGCCTGTGACGACTTTTTCTGCGGCCCCCGGGCACATTCCCGGGAACCACAGTGGTCGGGTAGCAGCCGCGCTTCTGCCGGAAGCGCACGTACCCTGGCCTGAATGTTGCTGGTAGAATGTACGGGCTCCCTTCCAGATCCTGATTGCAGCCCGTATATTGTAACAGACTCACTACTAAAGACGCTAGAATGTACAGGCTTTTTCCAGGACCTGACTGCAGCCCATACATTTTTGGCTCAACTCTGGCCTGATCCAGCGTGCTCAGGGCTTACCTTGTGGGGGGGGTAAGCAGCACGCTGCACTCAAATCACAGAAGAGGTTCAGCAGATTTACCGGCCTCCCTGCTGTATATGCCTCCTGGACCTGTGTTTTGACTCCTCCCCACCCCAGTACTGTGAGTCCGCATTCCATTGCTGCCCCCCCGCCCAGTGCTGTGTACTCCCCTCAGTGCTGTGTAACCCCCACTGCTGTCCGTGCCCCCCAGTGCTGTCCATGCCACAGTCAGTGTTGTCCGTGTCACCTAGTGATTTCAGCAGAGAGACGCTTCACATTCATTAGCATGTTAGCAGTACATCCACAGGGGCGTGCTTACATGTTAAGGCCCTGTGCGCACTAGAAAATGGAATTTTCTTAAGAAAATTCCGCAGGCTCTTAAAAAGATTTCCGCACCTGCGGGAAAAAAAACGCATAAAATCCGCATCGAAATCCGCATGCGGTATGTTGTGTATTGTTGCGGATTTTGTGCGGAAATGCCGCAGGTTGTTCCCTGCGGGATTTCACAGTTCTCCCCGCTCCTGCTGTCCGTGGTGCTGAAGTCTCCGGGCCGTGCTTTTGTCCCGCGCGGCTGCCTCCGGTGCTCTGCTGTTTGCGGGTCAGCTGTGCACTGCATATGCATGAGCCGGCCTGGAAGCACTAGAGCAGTGTCCGGATGCATCCTCGCAGGATAAGGTGAGTATAAGATCAGCGGTGACTTCAGTCAGCTGATGTGCAGTGACCGCTGGAGTCCTCCACCTGGAGTCCTCCACCTGTCACTGCAAAGCACATCAGTGAAGTCACCGCTGATCCCGGCGGCTCACTTCACTTGCGTCCTGACCCTCACAGTGAGCAGTCATGGTCTATGGCGCTCACTGTGAGTGACAGGTGTAGCAGAGCTGGAAGTGTCGTGGGACATCTTGTGGATTACGTCGGACCTAGAGGGCTGTTATTAGGGGTTAATAAAGTGGTGAAAGAGGGGGCTTTTTTGTCTTTTATTTCAAATAAAGGATTTTTGGGGTGTTTGTGCTTATTTACTTTCACTTACAGTTTAGTGATGAGGGGGGTGTCATATAGACGCCTGCCATCATTAAACTAGAACTTAGTGGCAGCTATGGGCTGCTGCCATTAACTCCTTCATTACCCCAATTGCCACCACATCACGGCAACGGGAAGAGCCGGGAAAAGTCTGGGACTGTCGCATCTAATGGATGAGGCAATTCCGGGCGGCTGCTGTCTGATATTTTTAGGCTGGGGGGCTCCCCATAACGTGGGGCTCCCCAGCCTGAGAATACCAGCCCTCAGCTGTGAGGCTTTATCCTGGCTGGTTATCAAAATTGGGGGGGACCGCACGCCGTTTTTTTAAAATTATTTATTTTACTGTACGCTATAGTCCCGCCCACCGGCAGCTGTGATTGGTTGCACTGAGACAGCTGTCACTCAGCGTGGGGGTGGGTCTGCCTGCAACCAATCACAGCCACCGGTGAGCGGGGAAAGAGTGAATACGAGATAAATGAGCCGGCTCTGGAAGATGAAAGAGCCGCCGCAAGAGCAGTGTGACAGCCGCCCGGTCATCGGTGAGTATGAAGCGCTTTCTCCTACCCCTTTGGGCCAGATTCTGTTCCCCATAAACTTTATATGGGTAGCAGCATCTGGCCAGGTACCGGGGATCAATCCTCCGCCGACCCAGACTCAGCGGGTGATTGATCTGCCAGCCCTCGAAACCGCAGGTACCTGTGGAAAAGAATTGACATGCAATTGTTTTTGCTGCGGGAATCCCGCAGCAAAACATGCAGCTGTCAAAATCCGCCTAGTGCGCACAGCTTATTTTTTCCCATAGGATTTGCTGGTGAATCACTGCAGAGATGTTATGCATTTTCTGCAGCGAAATATGCAGCAAATCCGTGGCAAAAAACGACAAGTGTGCACAGGGCCTAAGGGGGCCGACTAGCCAAGGGAACTAACACCCTTGAGACTAGTCGCTGGCCTCATTAGCATATCATATAGGATCTTTACAAGTACTTTTTCTAAAGATCTCTTTATCTATGCTAGTGTATACAGGGACGGTTAGGCAGGGATTAGTAATATGCACCCAGAATTGCTCGTGGCTCTGGGTGCATATTGGACCTGACAGGTTTAGTTTAAAGTATTTCCCCTCTCTCCGGTCTTGAGCTCTGTATACAACCCCTCTCACTCCAAGCTGGGATCTCTAAGGCCGATTTCAGACGTCCATGTTTCAGGTACGTGTGACATCCGTTTTTAACACGGATGTCACACGTACCCATGTTATTCTATACTGGTACTCACACGGCCGTGTTTTCACACGGTCTGTGTGACCCCTCGTGTGCCCGCACGCACACACGGAGACATGTTCGTTTTTTTCCTCCGGCAGCACGAGTGTCACACGGATCGCATAATGATGTGATCCGTGTGACACGTCTCGGAGAAAGCATGTGTCTTTTAAATAAAAAGATTTTCTATATTTACCTCTATCCAGCGATGCTGTCTCCCGCTCCTGACCCCCGCTCACTATACTCACTGAATATTCACTGCAGTGAAGCAGGAGCAGTGCTGGAGACTTCAGTGCCAGGGACCGCATCGATGGGGACAGGTGAGTATCCAGCTCTGTATGTATGTATGTATGTGTGTGTGTGTGTGTGTGTGTGTGTGTGTGTGTGTGTGTGTGTGTGTGTGTGTGTAGAGGACCTGGAAGCCGGAGCATCGTGGGAACAGCATCGGGGACTCATGATGAACCGTGAAGTCACCGTCCTGACACCCGCTGTAGTGCGGGTGCCGCGGGGGTGTCATCAGAGTTCAATGGGATGTCACTGCACACAGACTTTTTTTTCTAGCGGTGCTGTCCCGGCGCTGTCATCTCGATGATCCGGCTTTCAGCTCCTCAGTGCAGTGAATATTCAGTGAGTATAATGAGCGGGGGTCAGGAGCGGGAGGCAGCAGAGCCGAAGAAAACAGCGCTGGATACAAGTGAATATAGAAAACCTTTTTATTCAAAAGACACGTGTTTTTTCCGAGACTTGTGGCACGTATGCAAACACGGATGTCACACGTACGACCATAACCATGCGTGTGACTTGTACCTGATTAAACACGGACGTCTGAAACCGGCCTTAGGCTATGTGCGCACTTTGCGTTTTTTCATGCGTTTCCGCAGCGTTTTCAACTGCAGCGTTTTAATGTCAAAATGCATGTGTTTTGATTCTCCAGCAAAGGCAATGGGAAATTGGGATTTCTTGTGTGCACTTTGCTGTTTAAAAGCAGCGTTTTTGATGCAGAAATTTTGGCAAAAACTCTGCGTTTAAGGCCCATTTCACACGTCAGTGAAAAACACAGACGTTCTTCACTGACGTGTAAAACATGCACATGTCCCTCCGTGTTCCATGATTCACGGCACACGTGGGTTGTCCATGTGCAATCCGTGATTGCACATGGACATTACTCACCTGCCTTCACTGCTGCTGTCCATGGTGCTGATCTCCTCAGGTCTGCAGCGTCCGCCCACTGCTCTCAGCACCTACTTCCTGGTCGGCAGTTCCTGCTTTCATGAATATTCATGAGCCAGGCAGGAGCTGCCGAGAGCGGAGGCTGCACAGCGAATCGCAGGCAAGGTAAGTTGAAAATATTTAATTTGTCCATGATATTCTGGTACGTGTTTCACTGATCACACCATAGTGTGGTCCGTGGGTCATCAGTGCTGCCAGAAAAAAACTGATATGTGTCCGTGCAGAATCACGGCCACGGGTGTACGCTGCACGGAGACACGTTCAGTGAAAAATAACTGATGTGTGAGCAGACCCATTGATTATAATGGGTCTGCGTATGTCAGTGATTCTGGTACGTATAAAAAAAAGCACAAACGTACCAGAATCACTGACGTGTGAAACAGGCCTAAAGAAGCAGCATGTCAATTGTTTTTGCCATTTTGGCAGCGTTTTGCTAACATTAGAGTCAATGAGAAGTTGCAAAACGCATTCTACATCAAAATCCTAGTGTTTAACATGCTTTTTTTGATGCAGAAAACATGCTTTTTGAACAAATTAAATGCATGTGTTTTTTATATTATATTAACGGCATGATATGTCCCATTACACACACACACCTAGTCCGACAATTAACCCCTTAACGACCGCGGGCCGTAAAATTACGTCCTAAATGACATAATCTTACTGCCCGCGGTCCTCCGGCGGCAGCATGCCGCGATCGGCACACATCTCAGCTGATTTTCACAGCTGAGATGTGTGCCTGCTAGGCACGAGCAGAATCGTTATCTGCTCGTGCCGATTAACCCCTTATAATGGCGCTGTCAATACATGACAGCGCCATTATAAGCGCAATCGCGGTAAAGTTTTACTTACCGCCGAAACTGGAAGTCACGTGACGCGATCACGTGACTCCCGATAGTTGTCATGGTAGTACAGGGTCATGTGATGACTCCTGTACTACACATGAATTGGTTTCACTTTCGCTGTGCCCGGGGCACAGCAAAAGAGAAAGACAGCGTATCTGCTGTTTACAGCCTTCCAGCTGTGATCAGCAGATACTGCAGAGCGATCGGAATGCTGATCGCAATAGCCCCCTAGGGGGACTAGTAAAATAAAAAAAAAAAGTAAAAAAATAAGTTTTAAAAAATTAAAAAAAAACAAAAAAACCTAAAAGTTCAAATCACCCCCCATTCGCCCCATTGAAAATTAAAGGGTTAAAAAAATAAAAAATATACACACATTTGGTATCGCCGCGTTCAGAAACGCCCGATCTATCAAAATATAAAATCAATTAATCTGATCAGTAAACGGCGTAGCGGCAAAAAAATTCCAAACGCCAAAACGACGTTTTTTTGTCGCCACAACTTTTGCGCAAAATGCAATAAGAGGCGATCAAAACGTAGCATCTGCGCAAAAATGGTACCGGTAAAAACGTCAGCTCGAGACGCAAAAAATAAGCCGTCATTGAGCCTAAGATCCCGAAAAATGAGAACGCTACGGGTCACGGAATATGGCGTAAAATGTGCGCCACTTTTTTCGGACAAACTTCCGATTTTTTTTTAACCCCTTATATAAAAGTAAACCTATACATGTTTGGTGTCTACGAACTCGCACTGACCTGAGGCATCACACCCACACATCAGTTTTACCATATAGTGAACACAGTGAATAAAATATCTCAAAAACTATAGTGCTATCGCACTTTTTTTGCAATTTTTCAGCATTTGGAATTTTTTTGCCATTTTCTAGTACACAATATGGTAAAACTGATGGTTTCATTTAAAAGTACAGCTCGTTCCGCAAAAAATGAGCCCTCACATGACCATATTGACTGAAAAATAAAAAAGTTACGTCTCTCAGAAAAAGAATGGCGAAAAAAAAAAACGGAAAGCGAAAAATCGGCCGGTCGTGAAAGGGTTAAATTTATGAAAATCAATAATTTTACAGTTTTTTTCAGCGTTTGAATGTTTAAACTTTATTTAGCAGTGTATTTGTCTTCTGACTTTAAGCAATGAAAAAGCATGTAAATTGCCGTAAAAACGCGGTAAAACACGGTAAAAACGCATGCGTATTTATCGTGTTTTTGTGGTCAAAATCAAATTTAGCAAAGACCATTTCTGCCAGAGGATGCGTTTAGAACTGCAACTACCTCGACGCAAAGTGCGCACATAGCCTAAAAGTGGCTTTACACACTGCAACATCGCAAACGACATCGCTATAACGTCACCGGTTTTGTGACGTTATAGCGACCTCCCCAGCGACATTGCAGTGTGTGAAACACATCAGCGACCTGGCCCCTGCTGTCAAGTTGTGATCGCTACAAATCGTTCAGGACCATTCTTTGGTCCTTTGTTTCCCGCTGTGCAGCAAAGTTTTAGAGTGTAAAGGGGACTTTACAGCGACTTCATTAGCGACTTCCCTTTCAAAAAGCTGCTTTACACCGTCCCCAATGACTAGCTAGGTCGTTCTGCAGGTCCGGATCGCTGTTGCGTCGTTGGCCAGGTTTGCCTGTTTGACAGCTCACCAGAGACTTTGTAGCGATCCCGGCCAGGTTGGGATCGCTAGAAAGTTTCAGTGTGTAAAGGGGCCTTAACAGTAAGGGGTGCTTCACACACAGCGAAATCGCTACTGAGATCGCTGCTGAGTCACGGTTTTTGTGACCTCATTAGCGATCTCGCTGTGTGTGACACTGAGCAGCGATCTGGCCCCTGCTGTGAGATCGCTGCTCGTTACACACAGCCCTGGTTCGTTTTTTTATTGTTGCTCTCCCGCTGATAAGCACACATCGCTGTGTGTGACAGCGAGAGAGCAGCAATCCTGAATGTGCAGGGAGCAGGAGCCGGCATCTGACAGCCTGCGGTAAGCTGTAACCAAGGTAAACATCGGGTAACCAAGGTGGTTACCCGATATTTACCTTCGTTACCAGCCTCCGCAGCTCTCACGCTGCCAGTGACGGCTCCTGCTACCTGCACACGCTAAGTTAAGCGGTGTGCGCTGGTAACTAATGTAAACATCGGGTAACCATACCTGATGTTTACCTTAGTTACCAGTGTCCACAGCTTCCAGACGCCGGCTCCGTGCAAGCGCAGCATCGCTGCTGGCTGGGGGCTGGTCACTGGTCGCTGGTGAGATCTACCTGATTGACAGCTCACCAGCGACCATGTAGCGATGCAGCAGCGATCCTGACCAGGTCAGATCGCTGGTGGGATCGCTGCTGCATCGCTAAAGTGTGACGGTACCCTAAGAGAAGGGAGGATAGCAGAGAAAAAACCAGGAGCAGAATCTCTGAAGGATTCGTAACATTTTTGAATTGCGGTCAGCTAAATAAACAACTTACAGACACTCCGCAGCAGCCAAATAGTAAAATATTTGAAATGAAGATTAAAAAAATAGGATTTTGCATTGATACAGCAGATAAACAATAAAAAATTGTGCAAAGGTGTATGAGCTTTATCTTGCATTGTGCATTAAGCTAACAAATAATTTTTTCTCGTCAGTTCCATTAAATTTTTCTTTTTCTTGAATTTCTTTTTCTTAAAAAAAAAACAAAAAAACCTGAATAGGAAGGAATAGGTTTATTCACAGAGGGAGGATTTTGAGAGTAATCGGGCGCTGACCCCACATTATTTGCAATGGGTGTTTGTCTCACATGGAGCTTTTCTAGAAGTGTCTGAATGCAAAGCGAAGCAAAGGAACCCAGCTGACCCTCTGTAACCCTCACCTCCCTAGCACAGCATTATCTCATCACGCTTGCACACAGTACCTGATGCAGCTTGTCAGCACATCAGATGCCGGAGAAGAAAAGGAGAGATTTATCCAGGATGTGAATTGTCAACTCTCCTAAAATCAGCTGGGTTCTGTGTAAAGAGAGAAAATGAGAGAAGAATCCACCACTAAAACCCCTTTGTAGCAAAAAGTCTTTTCTGTAACACGATGATGTAAAGTGATCTATTCTCTCTGTAAGTTACCACTGACTACTACACATTTTGCATCCTTGTACGATGCAGAAAACAGAACGCAGACTAATATATATATATATATATATACACACACACACACACATATATATACATATATATATATACATACATTGAATATAGACTATATATATATATATATATATAATCATATATACATATATATTATATATACATATATATATACACACATATATGCACATATACATATATGTACATATGTATACACATATACATATATATATATATATACATATATATATATATATATATATATATATATATATAAATATATATATATATATATATATATATATATATATATATATATACATATATACATATAAATATATATACACACACACACACATATATATATATGTGTGTGTATATATATTTATATGTATATATGTATATATATATATATATATATATATATATATACACATATATATATATATGTATATATATACATATATATATGTATACATATATACATATATATACATATGTATATATGTACATATACTTAGACATACACATATATATATATATATATATATATATATATATATATATATATATATATATATATATATTTAAAATATTAACATTTATATATGGCCACAAATGTGCTATCTTAAAGGGGATGACTACTTTGGACAATTATTTTCTGAGAAAAGTCCCTAAAAAATAAGATGATCACAATTTCTCTCGCTGCTCTTAGTAAAGTGTGAAGAAATCGAACAGTAAGAATGGGGTTGAAAAGGTAACCTGATTATTCAGACTTCGGATCTTGGGATTATCCTTCAAAAGGTCCAATCTGGACTTTTTATCTACTATAGAAGAGGCTCTACTCAAGGTCTGATTTGTATAACCTCTCTTAGGCTATGTGCGCACGTTGCGTAATTACATGCAGTTACGCTGCACTTTGTAGCGCAGCGTAACTGCATGCGTCCTGCGTCCCCTGCATAATCTATGGAGATTGTGCAGGGGCCGTGCGCACGTGGGTTCTTAGAGCGCAGTGCTTCGGCTGCTGCCCGAAGCGCGCGTTCTAAGAAGTGACATGTCACTTCTTCCGTGCGCTTTGCCGGCAGCTCCTGCTCTGTCTACGGCAGGAGCTCCAGTCAGAGCGCATGGAATCGTTTTTTTTTTTTCACTACGGACATTTTCTGCAGCGATTTGAAGCGCACATGTGCTCTTCAGATCGCTGCAGAAATTTCAGTAAATAACAGTAAATCCAACCTAGTAAGTCTAGGTTCGTAAGTTTTTTTTAATTTTTTTTTTCAGCAGTTCTTCAAAAACACTTGGAAAACTCTTAGGCTATGTTCGCACGTTGCGTTTTTTACCGCGTTTCTGCAGCGTTTTTGGCGGCGGCGTTTTTGCGCTAAAACGCATGCGTTTTTGATTTCCAGCAAAGTCTATGGGAAAAGCAGAAATCCTGTCTGCACTTTGCTTTTTTTTCTGCAGCGTTTAATTTGCATATTTTGGGTCAAAAACCATGCTGAAAAAGAAGCAGCATGTCAGTTGTTTTTGCCATTTCTGCAGCGTTTCCATAACATTGGAGTCAATGAGAAATGGCAAAATGCAACCAAAAGCACCAAAATCTTTTTACCTGCTTTTCCACTGCGTTTTTGGCTCCAAAAACGCATGCTTTTCTGGCCGAAAATTAATGGGTTCTAATGTTCCTTTACACACACACAATAACCGAAAATTTAAATGTTAAAAAATAATAAACTTTACCTATTTTTCTGTTAAAATGTGCATACCCACTATTATTACATTAAAATTGATAATTTCCCATATAGTTTTATTAAAAGTTAATTTTATCCTTTTTTTTTTCTTTTTTCATTCTTTTTGACTATTTCAACTTTATTTCTCAGTGTCTTGATCCACAAAACGCATCTGCAGAAACGCAGATGAAAACGCACTAAAAACGCGGTAAATACGCATGCGTTTTTAGCGCTAAAAAATGGCCAAAAGCCATTTGGTCAAAAACCAAGGGAAGGAAAACGTGCAGAATAAACTGCAGGCACTACGACGCAACGTGCGCACATAGCCTTAGTATTCATTTCTATATAACATCCACCCTATTGGTCATTTTTTTTATGGAATCTGCTCCATACTAGGCACCGTCCAATCAAAAGGCTGCAAAAAAATAGTTCAAAACTGATCTAGTAAAAGAAAAACTCCTCCAAAACTCCTGAAGCAGTTTCCACTTGAAAAATGTGTTGTTTTTGAACTTTTAAAAACTCCCTTTGCATATAAACTTAAGGATATTTGCAGCACGTTTTTCTGCATTAAAAAACCTGATTTTTGGTAGGGTTGCATAAAATATGTTTGTGTTTTTAACGCAATGTTTCCTATCTTTTTTTCCCGTTCACTTGCATGGCTGAAAATTGATACAAAAACGCAAAAATGACATGCTATAGTTTTCAATAAAGGCCTTGATGGTTCAAATCCGCAAAGAAAAAATAAGCAGGGTGTGCATGAGATTTCAGAAATCTTCCTGACTTTGCTCGTATAGTAAAATAGTGTGGATTTTAATCTTGAAAAATGTATATGTATATAAAAATGTGGCAAAAACGCAGTGTGAACAAACCCTAAGTATGCAATTTAGCTGCAACGCCGCTCTGAAACAAGGATGCACTGATTCCTCAAATGCATAAGATGCTCTTTGTGGCCTTTCTCCACTCTTGATAATAGTTCAGGGTCTTATGTTTTTCCTATAACTTATAAGGTAAATAGCTAAGTCCTTTAGGCTATGTGCACATTAAGACGTTTTTGCACTTCTCAAAAACGCTGCGTTTTTGCCCGCAAAAAATGCACCAGCGGCAAAAACGCAGCGCGTTTCGGCGCGTTTTTGGATGCATTTTCCAATGCATTGCATGGGTGAAAAACGCAAGAAAGAATTGAAATGTCTTTTTTTTTAGCTCAAAAACGTAGCGAAAAAAAAAAAAGTTGTGTGCTGATAGTAAAAATGAAAAGTCATAGACTTTGCTGGGGAAGCAAAGTCATGCAGTTTCGAGCCCAAAAACGCACATAAACACACCCGAAAAACGTGCGAAAAATGCCCAGTTTGCACATAACCTTAGGCTATGTGACCACGCTACGGAAAATTCGCTGAATTTGCCGCGATTTTTTCGCGGAAATTCCGCGGATTTTTCAAAAATCCGCAGTACAGCGAGTCCCCAGCCATTTCTATGGCATTTGGGGAGTGCTGTGCCCATGCTGCGTTTTTTTTTCCGCAGCGGAAATAATGCGGTAGTTCCCTGCGGAGAAATCTGCAGCATGTCAATTATTCCTGCGGATTTCTCCGCAGGGTCCCATACTTACCTGCCTTGATAGAAGACAACAGAGTCACTTTCTCCGTCCGGTGCACAGGAGCGTGGTGGAGCCAGGTACAGGAAGGAAGAGGTGGGTGGGCCTGCATGAGCTGCGGGCCTGAACGAGCTCCGGTCATGTGACAGCCGGAGCTAGTTCAGGCCCGCCCACCTTCTCCTGCACAGTGCAGACAAGGCTGGAAAGAAGTGCTGCGTGATGGAGGTAAGTATGAACGCCCCGATCACTCCAGCACTTGTTCTGCATTGAGGATGCAGTGCCCAAACCATGGTACTGTATCCTCAATGCAGAATGCCCGCAGCATATCCGCAGGACATTCCGCTGTGCATCCGCAGCATGTAAACAGACAAAGGTTGTGGTGCTGTTTCCTGGGAGCTCCTGCGGAATGTCCTGCGGATATAACCGCAGGACACTGTCCCCGTGGGCACATAGCCTTACACGCTGATACACACATTTAAATGCACTAATGCAGTATATATTATTACCAATCAGGACAGCTACTTTTCTAAATGGAGAACCACAGATCATGGATTCTGCATCTGAAATCCTCACCGATCGCCAGTAACCAATGTGACTAAGGGTTCATGCGCACGTTGCGTAATTGCATTCATTTACGCTGCGTATTGCACTGCAGCGTAAATGCATGCATCCTGCGTCCCCTGCACAATCTATGAAGATTGTGCATGAGATGTTCACACGTTGCTTTTTTGAACGCAGCGATTTGGGTGCTAAAATTTGGACCCACATCCGTGCGTTCATAAAAGCATCATGTCAATTAATTTGTGCGCTTTGGATGTAGCTCCCGCTCTGTCTATGGTGGGGGCAGCAGCCATAGCGCATGAAATCAGCTTTTTTATACAAAAAAACTGCATCCATTATGCAGTGTTTCTGCAGCGATTTGAAGCGCACATGTGCTGTCAAATCGCTACAGAATATTCAGCAGTTAAATGCGCATGAGCCCTAACAGTGACCACTACAGGCAAAATATATTATTACATGACACCAGTTTGGATGAAAGGGTGACTATTAGTGATGTGCGGACAGTAAAGGTCCAATCCGCACGGTTTCAAAGGTACCTGAGTGCCGGACCCGGGATTCCGGGTTTTTGCCAGGAGGTGTAGATATGGTGTCAAACTTTCAGCACCGAATCTGCATCTCTTGGCAAAAAAACACGGTTTTCAGACAGGAGATGCAGGTCTCACCTGAGGTGAGGTCACTGAGTTTACTAAGGTCACCTGAGGTCAGGTTACCTGCGGTCACAGGTGGAAACAGTGGGAACCTCCAGCTGTGACGGCAAATAACCTGAGTGACGTCACCACTGATCACGCAGCTCATTCAGTTTCTGCCTGAAGTCCACAGCAGGCGGTCATATTCCATGATCGTGCTCTGTGACTTCAGATGTAACAGAGCTGGAATCGTCGTGGGATCTCGTGTCGATTACGTGGGACCTGCAGAAGTGTCTTTTTGTATTTTATTTCAAATAATTTGTTTTCACTGTTTGTGTTTATTTCTTTTCACTTACAGATTTGTAATGGGGGGATCTCCTTATTACCCGACTGCCACAACACCAGGGCAATTGGGAAGAGTCAGGTAAAGTGCTGGGACTGTTGCATCTAATGGATGCGACAATTTCGGCCAGTTGCTTTAGGCTGGGGGACCCAATAAGCACGGATCTCTCCAGCCTGAGAATACCAGACCACAGCTGTTGGCTTTATCATGGCTGGCTATCAAAACTGAGGGGGCAGTATGCTGTTATTTTAAAAAACTATTTATTTAAATAATTTATTTAAAAAACAAAAAGGAGTGGACGAGCAGCCGCGGGATCAGTTGCAGCCGCACCGGACACTTGATAAGTATAGCCTGCTTGCTCCTATCTCCCTATATTTTCTACCACCATTTTCAATTGCCAAATTCTGGTCCCCATAGACTTATATAGGGACCGGATTTTTTTTTTTTAATCCAGTTGGACCCGCTGGTCCCAGTTATCTGCGAGTCCACCATCACTAGTGAATATTAGTGATGATCGAGCATTACCATGCTCGGGTGCTCAGTGCTCGTAGCTCGTGCTCATCACTAGTTTCAAGTACCGAGCACCCGAGCATGGTAGTGCTCGCTCTTCACCAGTTACGAGTACAGAGCACCCGAGCATGGTAGTACCCGCTCATTACTAGTTACGAGTACAGAGCACCCAAGCATGGTAGTGCCCGCTCATCACTAGTTACGAGTACTGAGTACGCGAGCATGGTAGTGCCCATTCATCACTAGTTACGAGTACTGAGCACCCGAGCATGGTAGTGCCCATTCATCACTAGTTAAGAGTACTGAGCACCCGAGCATGGCAGTGCTCACTCATCACTAGTTATGAGTACCGAGCACCTGAGCATGGTAGTGCCCGCTCATCACTAGTTATGAGTACTGAGTACCCGAGCATGGTAGTGCCTGCTCATCACTAGTTACGAGTACTGAGTACCCGAGCATGGTAGTGCCCGCTCATCACTAGTTGTGAGTACCGAGCACCTGAGCATGGTAGTGCCCGCTCATCACTAGTTATGAGTACAGAGAACCTGAGCATGGTAGTGCTCGCTCATCACTAGTTACGAGTACTGAGCACCCGAGCATGGTAGTGCCCGCTCATCACTAGTTACGAGTACTGAGTACCCGAGCATGGTAGTGCCCGCTCATCACTAGTTACGAGTACTGAGCACCTGAGCATGGTAGTGTCCGCTCATCACTAGTTACGAGTACTGAGTACCCGAGCATGGTAGTGCCCGCTCATCACTAGTTACGAGTACTGAGTACCCGAGCATGGTAGTGCCTGCTCATCACTAGTTACGAGTACAGAGCACCTGAGCATGGTAGTGCCTTCTCATCACTAGTTACGAGTACTGAGCACCCGAGCATGGTAGTGCCCACTCATCACTAGTTACGAGTACTGAGTACCCGAGCATGGTAGTGCCTGCTCATCACTAGTTACGAGTACTGAGTACCCGAGCATGGTAGTGCCCACTCATCACTAGTTACGAGTACTGAGCACCCGAGCATGGTAGTGCCCGCTCATCACTAGTTACGAGTACTGAGCACCCGAGCATGGTAGTTCCTGCTCATCACTAGTTACGAGTACTGAGCACCCGAGCATGGTAGTGCCCGCCATCACTAGTTACCAGTACTGCGCACCCGAGCATGGTAGTGCCCATTCATCACTAGTTAAGAGTACTGAGCACCCGAGCATGGTAGTGCTCACTCATCACTAGTTATGAGTACCGAGCACCTGAGCATGGTAGTGCCCGCTCATCACTAGTTACGAGTACTGAGTACCCGAGCATGGTAGTGCCCGCTCATCACTAGTTATGAGTACCGAGCACCTGAGCATGGTAGTGCCCACTCATCACTAGTTACGAGTACTGAGTACCCGAGCATGGTAGTGCCTGCTCATCACTAGTTACGAGTACTGAGTACCTTAGCATGGTAGTGCCCGCTCATCACTAGTTATGAGTACCGAGCACCTGAGCATGGTAGTGCCCGCTCATCACTAGTTACGAGTACCGAGCACCCGAGCATGGTATTGCTCGTTGATCGCTAGTTACGAGTACCGAGTACCTGAGTATGGTAGTGCCCGCTCATCACTAGTTACGAGTACCTGAGCATGGTAGTGCCCGCTCATCACTAGTTACAAGTACAGAGCACCAGAGCATGGTAGTGCTCATTCATCACTAGAGACTATGTAATTCCTGGTCTTTTAAAACAGGATCTACTGTTTGCTCTACTCTCCAATCTGGTTAATGAAGGAGCAACAGAAGTTAGGTAAGTTAATTTTTTTTTGTTATTCTATCTAAGTGCAGACACTTGTGGAATTCCCAGTTAATACACCGATAGTCTGTTGCAAAATCCATAACACACATAACATTTTTATTTCCCCACTAAAGTAAATGGGGAAAATGGACAACAAACCATTCAAGTAATTTAAAAAAATTCTGCAGCAAGTGAATGCAATAATTGAATGGGGGTTGATCTATCCTTGGTATGGTGCAGGACGAACACCCAGCACCCCCACGATCAGCTGTTATCAGCTCCAGCAGTAGCCGGATGTATATAATATAAATGGCACTCCTAGACACACTGTGTAGTGGCCCTTCTTGGGTACTGAATCTCAGCTCTGTGAGATATACACACATCACAGCAGGAGGGACTGGGGGCATATACACATCACAGGAGGGGCTGGGGCTTGGACAGTACTGCTGGTCACGGACAGAACTGGAGGTGGCAAGGACAACACTAGAGGGGCACAAACAGGACTGGAGGACATGAACAGGACTGAGGGAGCACAGACAGCACTGGGGGGTGTGGCTCACAGCACTGGGAGGCAGGAGGCTCACAGCAGAGAGGGAGGAGGCTCACAGCAGAAAGACAGGAGGCGGGCCTGCGGTTGGTGGATCTGCGGTTGGCGGGCTTGCGGTCGGCGGGTGTGCGGTCGGCAGGCCTGTGGTCGGCGGGCTTGCGGTCGGTGGGTCTGTGGTCGGCGGGTCTGCGGTCGGCAGGCTTATGGTTAGCGGGTCTGCGGTCCTGCAGTCGGCGGGCCTGCGGACGGCCTCAGGCAGAGATTAACGGGCCACCCTCGTGCTGGGATCAGCGGGCCGGCCTCCCCACCACCTCACCCCCCCCTGCGATCGTCTTCAGCTTACAGCGCTTACCTGTCCCCGCTGGCTGCAGCGTCTTCGCCACCTCCGCGTTGTCCGCAGCACTGTGATGAGGTGCAGAGTGATGACCTCATCACATTGGGCTGCGGGATGACGTGCCGCCTCCCTGCTCTACTCGCTTCCGGCTATATGGCTAATTTCCATGCGATGCCCTAGAAGGGCTTCGCCTGTAATTTAGCCGTGTCTGCAGTGGCAGAAAAGACACGGCCAAGCCCCTCTGGTGCGGCTGTGACTGGGGCCCGGTGAAGATAAGGGGCCCGTCCTGCCTGGGGCTTAACAAACCCAAGTAATTACCCCGGGCCTGGCCCCCTCTCTTCATGGGGCCTGGTACACCAGGCACAATAGTAATGCCCTGATGGCGGCCCTGACGGGAGCTGTGCTGTCCCGATGCTGTACACTGTATGCGGCTGCTGCTGAAGCTTAGAACATCTGTTCGATGGGGTGACAAGATCAACAGCCAACTGCTATGATACTGATGACTTGTCCTAAGGATAGATAATCAATATCATAGTCCCTTTAAAATTCCCCTCATGCCTGGTACTACAATTTGCTGTGGATTTTACCTGGTAAACTAGCCAACATTTCTGATCCCTAATAGGGGTCTACAGACCCGCTAGCCACAAGGTTAATAAGAGCTATTTTTCATGCACACTGGGCTACCTTACACTCCACACACCGTATGATGGACTCCACATAGAACATTCCCCCACACAATATGATGCCTCTACAGCCCCAAACACACAATATGATGTCCCCCATACATAGGATGATGCCATAAGGCTATGTTCACACAGTGCATCATTTACTGCGTTTTTGGTGCATTTATGAGGTCACAAAGATACACACAAATGCATGCATTTCCTTCCCCCAGCAAAGTCTATGAGGTTTCTATTTTGCTGTCTACACAGTGCACCTTTTTTTTGGGCTGCATTTTTCAAGATGCAGCATGTCAATTCTTTTTGCGTTTTTGAGCCCTTCCACTCAATAGATTTGACTTAAAAAAAACGCATTGGGAAAAATGCGGTAAAAACACAGTAAGGCTATGTGCCCACGTAGCGTATTTTCAGGCAGTTACGCTGCGATTTGCTCCGCAGCGTAACGGCATGCGTCCTGCGTCCCCAGCACAGTCTATGAAGATTGTGCCTAACCCATGCCCATGTGGCGTATTAGAATGCTGCTGCCAAATTGCTGCGTTTTAAGAAGTGACATGTCACTTCTTTCGTGCGCTTTGCATGCAGCCCCCGCTCTGTCTATGGGATAGGCTGCATCCAGAGCGCATGAAATTGGCAGTCACCGAAGCTTCAGAACGGAGCTTTTCAGCTGCGCTCTGAAGCGCACATGCAGTGACGTTACGCTGCTGTGCAGAGTGCACACACGTGGGCACATAGCCTAAAAAAAGCGTCAAAAAGCATGCGGTTTTTGATGCATTTTTGCTGCAGGTGCATTTTTTTGGGGTCAAAAACGCAGCATCTTTGTGGTTAAGAAAAGATACAGTGTGTGAACATAGCCTTACAGCACTTTCCACCACACAGTATGATGTCCCCACAGCTCCACACAAAGCACGATCATCCCCACAGTTCCACACACAGCTTGATCGTCCCCACACAGTATGATGTCCCCACAGTTCCACACACAGCATGATCGTCCCCACAGTTCCATACACAGCATGATCGTCCCCACACAGTATGATGTCCCCACAGCTCCACACACAGCGTGATCGTCCCCACAGCTCCACACACAGCATGATCGTCCCCACACAGTATGATGTCCCCACAGCTCCACACACAGCGTGATCGTCCCCACAGCTCCACACACAGCATGATCGTCCCCACACAGTATGATGTCCCCACAGCTCCACACACAGCATGATCGTCCCCACAGCTCCACACACAGCATGATCGTCCCCACACAGTATGATGTCCCCACAGCTCCACACACAGCATGATCGTCCCCACACAGTATGATGTCCCCACAGCTCCACACACAGCATGATCGTCCCCACACAGTATGATGTCCCCACAGCTCCACACACAGCATGATCGTCGCCACAGTTCCATACACAGCATGATCGTCCCCACACAGTATGATGTCCCCACAGTTCCACACACAGGATGATCGTCCCCACAGCTCCACACACAGCATGATCGTCCCCACACAGTATGATGTCCCCACAGCTCCACACACAGCATGATCGTCCCCACAGCTCAACACACAGCATGATCGTCCCCACACAGTATGATGTCCCCACAGCTCCACACACAGCATGATCGTCCCCACACAGTATGATGTCCCCACAGCTCCACACACAGCATGATCGTCCCCACAGCTCCACACACAGCATGATCGTCCCCACACAGTATGATGTCCCCACAGCTCCACACACAGCATGATCGTCGCCACAGTTCCATACACAGCATGATCGTCCCCACACAGTATGATGTCCCCACAGTTCCCCACACAGTATGATGTCCCCACAGCTCCACACACAGCATGATCGTCCCCACACAGTATGATGTCCCCACAGCTCCACACACAGCATGATCGTCCCCACAGCTCCACACACAGCATGATCGTCCCCACACAGTATGATGTCCCCACAGTTCCACACACAGCATGATCGTCCCCACAGCTCCACACACAGCATGATCGTCCCCACACAGTATGATGTCCCTCAGCTCCACACACAGCATGATCGTCCCCACAGCTCCACACACAGCATGATCGTCCCCACACAGTATGATGTCCCCACAGCTCCACACACAGCATGATCGTCCCCACAGTTCCATACACAGCATGATCGTCCCCACACAGTATGATGTCCCCACAGCTCCACACACAGCATGATCGTCCCCACAGCTCCACACACAGCATGATCGTCCCCACAGTTCCACACACAGCATGATCGTCCCCACACAGTATGATGTCCCCACAGCTCCACACACAGCATGATCGTCCCCACACAGTATGATTTCCCCACAGCTCCACACACAGCATGATCGTCCCCACACAGTATGATTTCCCCACAGCTCCACACACAGCATGATCGTCCCCACAGCTCCACACACAGCATGATCGTCCCCACAGTTCCACACACAGCATGATCGTCCCCACACAGTATGATGTCCCCACAGCTCCACACACAGCATGATCGTCCCCACAGTTCCACACACAGCATGATCGTCCCCACACAGTATGATTTCCCCACAGCTCCACACACAGCATGATCGTCCCCACAGCTCCACACACAGCATGATCGTCCCCATAGTTCCACACACAGCATGATCGTCCCCACACAGTATGATGTCCCCACAGCTCCACACACAGCATGATCGTCCCCACAGTTCCACACACAGCATGATCGTCCCCACACAGTATGATTTCCCCACAGCTCCACACACAGCGTGATCGTCCCCACAGCTCCACACACAGCATGATCGTCCCCACAGCTCCACACACAGCATGATCGTCCCCACACAGTATGATGTCCCCACAGCTCCACACACAGCATGATCGTCCCCACAGTTCCACACACAGCATGATTGTCCCCACACAGTATGATGTCCCCACAGCTCCACACACAGCATGATCGTCCCCACATAGTATGATGTCTCCACAATTCCACACACAGCATGATTGTCCCCCCACACTATGATTTCCCACAAACTTTATGATGTCCCTACAGCTCCCCTATGCACAGCATGATGTGCCCACAGCTCCCCAAACATTATGATGTTCCCACAGCTACCCTCACAAAGTATGATGTTTCCGCAGCTCCTCTATACACAGTATGATGTCCCACAGCTCATAATAGCACATATGATGTCATCACAGCCCTCACACATAGTATGATGTCCCCACAGCCCTCCACACATATTATTATGATGTCCCTGCAGCTCCCAACACAATCTATATATATAATTTCCTTATTCTGCCTGTCTGTCTTGCTCCAAAATTGTGTCACGTGACAGTGTCACCGTGTCATAAAAGTGACAACTGTCGGATTGGCCGCTGGGCTCGGCCTGGCCCCGCCTCCCCCCCACGGATTGGCCGCTTGCCTCGGCCTGGCCTCACCCCCCGCATGGATTAGCTGCTCTGGGCTCGGCCTGGCCCCGCCCCCCACGGATTGGCCGCTCACCTCGGCCTGGCCCCGCCCCACACATGGATTAGCCGCTCGCCCCGGACCTCCGCACGCATCGTCCGCTCCAGCGTACACCGGCTCCCGGTACACATGTGCAGGGAGCCGGCATACGCTGCGGTCAATAATGAAGTGTCATTCAGCGGTGAAAGAGTTAAAGACACTGCAAGACACTTCATTATAGGCAGCGGGCACCCCCAGAAGAGAGAAGACAGAAGAAAGAAGACCCCGCAGTCATACTCACCAGACGCCGACCGGGAGCAGGTGAGCGCATCAAGGTCCTGCAGCGGCGGAACACACACACACACACACACACACACATAAGAACAGACACACACACATCAGATCACACTCACTCACACACACCTCACACACACATCATGTCGCATCCACACACAACAACATCCGGCGATATCGCTTACTTCTTGGCGGCGATACTGTGCGTGCAGTGACCTTCCAGGACCTGCCGGAGGATCACATGGCCGGAAGCATGTGGTATCTCCGGATGTTGTGAGTGTGTGAGCGCGTATGTGCGATGTCATCAGTGTGTGTGTGCGTGTATGCGATCGGGTGTGTGCGTGTATGCGATCGGGTGTGTGCGTGTGTTCTGATGTGTGAGTGTATGCGATCGGATCTGTGAGTGTCAGCAGAGGAGCACGGCGTGCAGCACAGCTGCTGGGACCAACCAACCGGAGGGCACAGGGAGAAGTGGGGTGTGAGTGTATGCGATCAGATGTGTGCGTGTATACTGTCTGATGTGTGACTGTGGAGCACGATGGGGAGTGCGCAGCATGGGGGATGGAACACGATGGGGGGTGCGCAGCATGGGGGATGGAGCACGATGGGGGGTGCGCAGCATGGGGGATGGAGCACGATGGGAGTGCGCAGCATGGGGGATGGAGCACGATGGGGAGTGCGCAGCATGGGGGATGGAGCACGATGGGGAGTGCGCAGCATGGGGGATGGAGCACGATGGGGAGTGCGCAGCATGGGGGATGGAGCACGATGGGGAGTGCGCAGCATGGGGGATGGAGCACGATGGGGAGTGCGCAGCATGGGGGATGGAGCACGATGGGGAGTGCGCAGCATGGGGGATGGAGCACGATGGGGAGTGCGCAGCATGGGGGATGGAGCACGATGGGGAGTGCGCAGCATGGGGGATGGAGCACGATGGGGAGTGCGCAGCATGGGGGATGGAGCACGATGGGGAGTGCGCAGCATGGGGGATGGAGCACGATGGGGAGTGCGCAGCATGGGGGATGGAGCACGATGGGGAGTGCGCAGCATGGGGGATGGAGCACGATGGGGAGTGCGCAGCATGGGGGATGGAGCACGATGGGGAGTGCGCAGCATGGGGGATGGAGCACGATGGGGGGTGCGCAGCATGGGGGATGGAGCACGATGGGGAGTGCGCAGCATGGGGGATGGAGCACGATGGGAGTGCGCAGCATGGGGGATGGATCAGGATGGGGGGTGCGCAGCATGGGGGATGGAGCACGATGGGGGGTGCGCAGCATGGGGGATGGAGCACGATGGGGGGTGCGCAGCATGGGTGATGGAGCACGATGGGGATGCACAGCATGGGGGATGGAGCACGATGGGGAGTGCGCAGCATGGGGGATGGAGCACGATGGGGGTGCGCAGCATGGGGGATGGAGCACGATGGGGGGTGCGCAGCATGGGGGGATGGAGCACGATGGGGGGTGCGCAGCATGAGGGATGGAGCACGATGGGGGTGCACACCTCCCCCCAAAACACACACACAGCGCCACACGCACACCGCACAACACACCACACACACACTGGGAACCACAAACACCGCCCTACACAGACAACGCCGCACACACACACACACAACACCCAACAAACACCGCGGCATACACAAATATACGCACATACCGCGCAACACACACACTGCACAAAACATACCTCCCCCAAAACATACACACGCACTCCACACCCACACAAACCGCGCAACACACACATCACCACACACACAGAACGCTGTAGACACACAGCGCTCCACAAACAACGCAACACACACAACGCAACACACATACAACACCGCTCTCACACCCCCCCCACCCAGACAACACCCAGAACATTTACAGCCCCTACACAAACACTGGCAACTACACACAACAACATCGATATACATAACAAAAAACATACATTAACTACACAATAAATTCTAGAATACCCGATGCGTTAGAATCGGGCCACCTTCTAGTATGACATAACTACAGCCCCCCCCACACACAGTATAATGTCCCACAGCCCCTCACACATAGTATGATGTAGTATGATGTCCCCACACATAGTATGATGTCCCAACAGTCTCCACACATAGTATGATGTACCCACAGCCTCCACACATATACTATGATGTCCCCACTGCCCCCAAACACATTGTGATGTCCCCATAGCCCCCGCACATAGTATGATGGATGTCCATACAGCTCCCCTGCACAGTATCATGTCCCCACACACAGTATGATATCCCCACTGCCTCCCTACATAGTATCATGCCTCTCACAGTCTATCGCCCTGTGCGCACACTGCATTTTTACCCGCGTTTTTTGCTGCAGAAATTTCTTGAGAAAATGGTTGTAACCTTTCTGCAGACATTCCCAGCAAACCCTATGGAAAAAAAAATAGCTGTGCGCACAATGCGTTTTTTTTTCTCAAGAACAATCTTTCTGCAGTATTTTTTGAGAAAAAGAATGAGCACGTCACTTATTTTCTGCAGGTACCTGCGTTTTTTGCCATAGATAATGGTAAAAAGCTGCAGAGACCAACCTGCGGGAAAAAACGCACCAAAACCGTATAAAAAAACGTGGTAAAATGTGGAAAGGAAATTTGTAAAATTTGAACGCAAGTGCGCTAATCTTTCTGACGCTCAAGAAATTTCTTGACATATTTCTTGAGAAAAATCCTGACATTGTGTGGTCAGACTCAATCACAGCCTCACTCACTAATGATCCCCAAATACAATGCATTACATTCCTGCTAGAACTGTATAATTATTAAGACACAATCATTAAGAAAAACATGAAAAAACTCCACTGCACCAGTCTTACTGTATTACCCAGGATCCTCTGCTGCCCTCCAGTGTGTACATCTCAGAATCTGATTGGCTCAGGCTAGGTGTTGTTAGGGGGAGGGTCTTGTACCGAAGAAACTTCTTGGAGGACGTTCATGTGATTGGCCGGGAGTCAGTGGCTGTGGGAGATTTTGCTTCTGTCGCCGATGTAATCTCTAGTATCCTGGAGTCACGTGAGATTTCTTTGATTGGTTAGTAGGGCACTATGTGGGCGGATCCTGCCTCGCTGCTAGAATGTACGCGTTCTCTTCTTGTGGATTCATCTGATTGCATGGGTTTGCTCTGTGGGCGGGCCTTACTGCTTGCAAGGGACCGAGAGCCTACAGGATAGAAACCTTCCTAGCAATATTTCTCAGAACGAAGCTGATTGGCTGAGTGCTGATCTATGGGCGTGTCTTACTTTGAGCGCGAAATTACCTCAGAAGATTTTCTGGAAGGTTCGTCGTGTTTCAATTACTAAATTTAGAGGGAAAAATAAGTATTATATTATCAACTAATAAAGATAGAGTATATTTACATTAACCAGGTATATATGTGTGCTGAAATATGTGTGTTTGTATATATATATATATATATATATAAATAATATATATGTGTATATATATATATAAATAATATATATGTGTATATATATATATATATATGTGTGTATATATATATATGTGTATATATATATATATATATATATGTATATATATATATATGTGTATATATATATATTATATGTCTTTAATGTATATAGACACTATCAGTATATCACACACACACACACATGTATGTATATATATATATAATATAAAAACTAAAAAACTATATATATATATACTGTATACGCACATGCATCTATACATACATGTCTACTCTGAGGAATGATGTGAATAAGGCTACTTTCACACTTGCGTTCAGCGCAGTCCGTCACTATGGAGAATAGCACAGTCCGTTACCGCACTGCGCTATTCTCCATAGACTTGTATGGATGACGCACTGTAACGCAAATGTCAGCGTTGCATTCGCTGGACGACGCAGCGTCGTTTTTTTGACGCTGCGGCGGGCGGATGGAATGCTGCATGTAACTTTTTTTAAGCAGCGGAAACCTTTATTTTTCACTGCGCATGCTCTTCTTTTTTTTTTTTTTAATCACAAACTTTATTTTATTTCTCGGTGGCCGAACGTTCAGCTGAGCACTCGGCCGCCGGCATGTCAGGGCACTCAGCTGAGCGCTCGGCCGCCGGCATGTCAGGGCACTCAGCTGAGCGCCCGGCCGCCGGCATGTCAGGGCACTCAGCTGAGCGCTCGGCCGCCGGCATGTCAGGGCACTCAGCTGAGCGCTCGGCCGCCGGCATGTCAGGGCACTCAGCTGAGCGCTCGGCCGCCGGCATGTCAGGGCACTCAGCTGAGCGCCCGGCCGCCGGCATGTTATAGCACTCAGCTGAGCGCTCGGCCGCCGGCATGTCAGGGCACTCAGCTGAGTGCTCGGCCGCTGGCATGTCAGGGCACTCAGCTGAGCGCTCGGCCGCCGGCATGTCAGGGCACTCAGCTGAGCGCCCGGCCGCCGGCATGTTATAGCACTCAGCTGAGCGCTCGGCCGCCGGCATGTGAGAGCGCTCGGCCGCCGGCTATTAAGAGCGATCAGCTGATCGTTCACAATAGTCGGCTGCCGGTACTGTAAAGAAGAAAAAAAAAGAAGAAATAAAGGACGCTTTCCGTTATTTTGTACAATCCGTAGCATTGCGTTGTGCCACTATATGCAACGCATCCGTTGCATCCGTCACACAACGCAATGCTACGGAAGCCGTCCAACGCAAGTGTGAAACTAGCCTAAGTTGTGTATACATAGAAATGTATTTTTATACATAATTACATTTATAAATGTATCTTTATTAGTGCTGAGCGGACCTGGACTGTAAACGTCCGGATCCATGCGGTTTCAGCGCTATCTCCGGGCCGGACCCGGACACGGGATACCGGATGCACGATCCGGAATCGGCAATTAAAGGGAACCTGTCAGCAGAAATTTCCCCTAAAACCTAACAGATTCCTGCTCTGTATTATTTAGTATGTAGTATTTTGAACACGCCCCTATCACGTGACAAAGGGACGTCATCCCTGGAAGCAGCCCATACAGTCTAGCATCTACACTGAGCACAGTGTGACGCTGGAGAGGTTTGCGCGCTCACGAGATTATGGGCGGGTACTTGCTGATAACAGTCACAGTCCCGCCCATAATCACTTGTCTGCGCACACGTCACCAGCGGTCACACTGCTCAGTCCCGTGAGACTGGCACTGGGCATGCGCGGGGATGGCTGGAGCAGTGGGCGGTGTCCAAAAGTATGGAAATCAGCGATGGGGGCGGCATACAGGACCAGGGGGCAGAATAACGGCCATCAGGCTGCCCGCCCCCGTGTCACATTTATAGAATCCGAAGCCAAAAAGGTACCTCTTTATAAACTCTTTTTTTTGGTCAGAAAGGGGGCACAATAATAACAGGGCCCTTTCTAGAATGCAGCCCAGGAGCTGCAGAGGGGGAATCTGTTAGGTTTTAGGGGAAATTTCTGCTGACAGGTTCCCTTTAATAAAAATGAACAAAACAAATAAATGAGCGTTTCATACTTACTGAGACTCAGTGTTATGGCGGCACACTGCTTCCGGGTCGCACTTTCACTTCCTGTGCTGTGCACGCAATCACACAGCTTTCCGTGTTTTCCCCGCCCACCGGCCGTCCTCTCAGCTGTGATTGGTTGCAGGCTGACGCGCCCCCCAGCCTGTGACAGCTCTGCCGTGCAGTCATCGCTAATCGCGGATCCGTAATAGGCTGCACTCAGAGCGGGCAGTTGTGCTCTATAGCTGCTCGCTCTGACATGTAGCAGAGCTGGATGTGTCGGCGTGGGACATTGTGTGGATTACGTTGGAGCGGTAGGGTGTTTGGGCTTAATAAAGAGGTGAAGCAGGGTTTTTTTTTTACTTTATTTCAAATAAAGGATTGTTCTCTGTGTCTCTGTTTATTTACTGTCACTTACAGGTTTGTGTGATGCAGGTATCTGATAGACGCCTGTGCCATCACACAAAGCTAGAGTTTAGCAGCAGCAGTGCGCCGCTATTAACCCCTGCTATTACCCAGACTGGCACCGCATCACGCCAGCGGGAAGAGCCGGTATTGCACACCGGTATTGTCACATCTAATAGATTCGGCAATACCGGGCGGCTGCGGGCTGAGGATATACCAGCCCCTAGCCGGCGTTATCATGGCTGGGGATGAAAACTGGGGGGACCACACGTCGTTTTTTTTTTTAATTATTTAAAAAAAAAAACCAAGCGGTTTTTTTCTACGCCGCAGTCACACTTGCGAGGAACTCCCGCGAGTCTGACATCGCAGAACAGCTGCAAACTTCTGACAGGAGCGTGCATGTTTCTAGGTACATGCATGCTCATGTTCAGACAGCAGCAGGCTGTGCCGGGTGATATCAGACCCGCAAGAGTCTGACAGCGCATCACCGGCATAGCTACACACTTCTGACAGGAGCGTGCATGTGTTTCTAGGTACATGCACGCTCATGTTCATACAGCAGCAGGCTGTGCCGGGTGATGTCAGACCCATCTGACAGCTGGTGCAGACGATTTCAGCACCAAATGTGCACTTCCTGGCAAAAAAAACGTGGCAAAAATCGCGGACAAATAACCGCTGCAAAAACCGCGGCATAAAAATTGCGTCAAAACACACAAAGATGCACCTAAATGCATTTTCCTGTCCACACTGGGAATCTTTTGTTGTCTGCATCTTGGCTGCATTTTTGAAGATGCACCCAAGATGCAGCATGTCAATTCTTTCTGCATTTTTGATAGATAGATTTGACTTAATAAACGCATTGGGAAAAACGCGTCAAAAACGCATTGCGTTTTTGATACATTTTTGCCGCGTTGCGTTATTGGTGTGTTTTTTTGGGACAAAAACTCTGCATCTTTGTGGTAAAAAAAGAAGATGCCGCGTGTGAACATACCCTTAGGCTACATTCCCTCGATGAGGTTTTTTTTGTTTTTTTTTTATGCTGTGTGTTTTCAAAAACTATGTCTTAGGGCTCATGCGCACGTAACTGCATAATTTTCTGCAGCGATTTGACAGCACATGTGCGCTTCAAATCGCTGCAGAACCACTGCATAATAAATGCAGTATTTTTGTTAAAAAAGCCGATTTCATGCGCTCTGGCTGCTGCCCCCACCATAGAGCGGGAACGGCATCCATCATAGCGCACGGAATAATTGACATGCTCATTTTATGAACACACGGATTTGGGTCAAAATTTTAGCACCCAAATCGCTGCTTTCATAAAAGCATCGTGCGCACGTCTCATGCACAATCTTCATAGATTGTGCTGGGGACACAGTACGCATGCATTTACGCTGCAGTTAAATACGCAGCGTAAATGCATGCAATTACGCAACGTGCGCATGAGCCCTTAGGGTTCATGCGCATGTAACTGCACAATATTCTGCAGCGATTTGACAGCACATGTGCGCTTCAAATCGCTGCAGAATGAATGCAGTATTTTTGTTAAAAAAAAGCCGATTTCATGCGCTCGGGATGCTGCCCCCACCATAGACAGAGTGGGATCTGCATCCAGAACGCACAAATAATTGACATGCTGCTTTTATGAACACACGGATTTGGGTCAAAATTTTAGCACCCAAATCGCTGCGTTCATAAAAGCAACGTGCGCGCGTCTCATGCACAATCTACAGATTGTGCAGGGTACTCAGAACGCATACATTTACGTTGCAGTGCAATACGCCGCGTAAATGCATGCAATTACACTACGTGCGCATGAGCCCTTACAGTTCCATCACAGTCAATGGGATTTATAGAAATCTCCTGCCCCCTATGGTTTTTATTTTTTTCCTGGAAAAATGCTTGTTTGCCACTGACTTCTATTATACTTAGGTCCTTAAGTCGTGCCCTTACGAGCAGTAACAGCTCATTATGAGTACCGAGCATGGTAGTCCTCACTCATTACTAGTTATAACGAGTGATGCGTGAGCATGCTTGCCACTGCTCGTTACTCGATTGAGCAGATGTCGGTTTTTTTCGACGCAACTCGAGTACCGAGTATAATTGAAGTCAATGGGAAACGCGAGCATTTTCAAACTCAGATGCTTGAGGCTCAATCAAGTAACGAGCTGTGATGGCAACGCTCGCCCATCACTATTTATAACTCTTATCTTTCATCTTCTGAGCTCCTTTCAGCTGAATTCTGATCAAAAGTGTAGTTCAGATTTCATGTGGTCAAAAAAAGTGAAGTTGATGAAAATTAAAAGGAAGATAAAAATGATACACTCCCAATTAGAACAAGCTCACTTATGGATTCTCAGTTAGTTCATTCTGCAGCCAGAAATAGATAGTGCAACGCAGAGGCTATGGAAGGCTAAAGCGGGCTTTACACGCAACGACATCGCTAACGACATGTCGTTGGGGTCACGGAATTCGTGACGCACATCCGGCCTCGTTAGAGACGTCGTTCCGTGTGACACCGCAGGAACGACCGCTAACGATCAAAAATACTCACCATATCGTTGATCGTTGTCCAGTCGTTCCTATCCAAATTATCATTGCTGTTGCAGGTACAATGTTGTTCGTCGTTCCTGCGGCAGCACACATCGCTACGTGTGACACCGCAGGAATGAGGAACATCACCGTACCTGCGGCCGCACGCAATGAGGAAGGAAGGAGGTGGGCGGGATGTTCCGGCCGCTCATCTCCGCCCCTCCGCTTCTATTGGGCGGCCGCTTAGTGACGCCGAACTAACCGCCCCATTAGAAAGGAGGCGGTTTGCCGTAAGCGATGTTGTGCGCCACGGGCAACGATTTGCCCATGACGCACAACCGACGGGGGCGGGTACGCTCGCTATCGATATCGTTGCGTGTAAAGCCCACTTAACAGTGGAGATTTTTTTTTAATGAGGCTCAATTGAAAAAAAATATTTTTAGGCAAAATTTAAGTAAAAAAAATATCCCTTGGATTTGTGATGTAACATCATTACGATGTATTTCTTTATGGTCAAGGACCCCTGCCAATCCTGAGAATGAAGGAGCTGTAACTCTCAGCACTGTCTCCCCCTTGTCTATAAATGTCGGAGCCCTTGACGACTCACTGTGCAGGGGAGCCTCAACTGGTAGCATGTAATTGAATATTATGTGTTTTCCACAGGTAAAATATCAGTCTCACCTTGGTTGCATCTAGTTGTTGAAACATTTTCACTAAGGCTCTGTGCGCACTGGGAAGTGGAATTTTCTTGAGAAAATTCCGCATGCCCTCAAAGATTACCGCACCCGCGGTAAAAAACCGCGGGAAACCGCACCCGAAAACCGCATGCGGTTTGCTGCGGTTTTACCGCGGTATTATTCGCGGTATTGCCGCGGTTTTGCCGCGTGCGGGTTGGGATGTGCTTTATTGCATTCAATGCAATAAAGCACATTGAAAAAAAAAAAAGTCATTTAATTCTGAGATAGTAGATAGATAGATAGATAAAGAGACAGAAGAATAGATAGAGGGATAGATAGATAGATGACAGATCGCTGCATTTCCCACGGTCGGCAGTGAGTTCACATTACCGGCCGTGGGAAATGACCGGTAATTACCTCTGCTGTCTGCTGCATTCAGCGCTGTGACAGTCGCGGCTGGATGTCAGCAGTGCAGGACGCCGGAGCTGTGGATTATGCCGGAGCTGTGTGGATTATGCCGGAGCTTTGTTTGGGGGGGTTAATAAAATGGTGAACGAGGCTTGTTTGTTTTATTTAAAATAAAGGATTTTTCGGTGTCTGTGTTTTTTTCACTTTACTTACGGGTTGATCATGTCAGCTGTCACATAGACGCTGCCATGATCAAGCCTGGGGTTAATGGCGGTGGTCCCCCATCACCATTAACCCCTTGTATTACCTTGCCACCACTGCTACACGGTGGCAAGAAGAGCCGAGGACACGCCGGCATTGCCGCATAATGGATGCGACAGTGCCGGGGCAGCTGCGGCTGATATTCTCGGCTGCGGGAGGGGGAGTGAGGCGGGGGACATTAACCCTGCCCCTCTCCCTCCCCAGCCTGAGAATACCGGGCCGCCGCTGTGTGCTTACCTCGGCTGGACGGTAAATATGCAGCGGAGCCCACGTTCTTTTTTTCCTATATTTCTGTTTTCTTTCTATGTGTGTTCTATGTGTCTGTGTCTATGTGTTCTATGTCTGTGATGTGTTCTGTGTGTGTGTATGTGTGTGTGTGTTTACTCTCTGCTCCGCTTCCTCTTCCTGTAATGACATCACTTCCCTGCAAAACCGCAAGCAAGTGATGTACATTACCGGAGGTAAACCGCAAAATACCGCAGGGAATAACGCAGGAAAACGCAGTGAACCGCACAGAATTTGCTTCCTGCGTTATTCCCTGCGGGATTTCATGATTAACATTGAGTCAATGGAGTGAAATCCCGCAGCGATGTGCGGAAAAGAAGTGACATGCACTTGTTTTTGCTGCGGGATTCTTTTTCTCCATAGGATTTGCTGGTGATTCACTGCAGAGATGTTATGAACATTTTCTGCAGCGAAACATGCAGCAAATCCGCGAAAAATCCGCGGCAAAATCCGGTAAGTGCGCACATAGCCTAAAAGTGTTTGCAAAAAATCAGCTTTCAGTCCAGGTATGTACAGTAAATATATGACTAGTGCTTAGGTTAGACAGAAAGTCCCAATTTTGTGTAAGGCTACTTTCACACATCAGGTTTTTTCCATCAGGCACAATCCGGAAAAAAAACGGGTAAAACGGATCCGGTACCGTATCCGTTTTATCCCCATAGATTTGCATTGTTACCGGATTGTGCCTGATGGCTTTGCGTTGCATCCGTTTTTTTCCGGATGCGGCAAAATTAATTAAAGCGGCGTCCGGAGGCAACGTATCTTGCAACGTTTTTTTATCCGGCAAAAAAAAACGCATCGCGCCGGATTCGGCGAGATACGGCGTAATTTACAATGGAAGCCTATGGACGCCGGATCCAGCGCAATGCGGCAAAAAACGGATGCGGCTGCCGGATCCGTTTTTGTAAACTGCGCATGCTCCAATGTTTTGAAAAAAACGGATCCAGCAAAAAAACGGACAAAACGGATGCAAAACGGATCCTTTTTTTTACGCATCCGGCATAACGGATCCGTTAAAAAAACGGATCCGGTGGATACGGTTTTTACATTTTTTGCCGGATCCGTTGGATCAGGAAAAAAATGGATTGTGCCTGAATGCAGAAAACTGATGTGTGAAAGTAGCCTAACTGCACCATTTCTGCCTTGAGTTTACGAAAATTACTGCCCAAAAAAAAACTTCCAAAAAAGTGGTGATAAATATACAGCATCATAAAGTCAGAATGTATAAGGGTACTTTCACACATCCGGCTTGAGCTCTGCGGCTCAATCCGGCTGTGCAAGCTATGCAACGGATGCAGTGAACACACCGCATCCTTTGCATAAGTTTTTCCTTTGCGGCCAGTCCGGTTTTTGCCGCTTGCGGCATGCTACTGAGCATGCGCAGTGGCAAAAAACGCATGCGGCGGCCGGATGCGGTTATTGCCGCATCGCGCCGCATCCGGCCGCCATAGGCATGCATTGAAAAATGCGCCGCATCGGCCGAATGCAGCGCGATGCGTTTTTTTTGCCGCACGATAAAACGTGCCAGGCAACGTTCCATCCGGCCGCCGCATCGGCTAAATCTGCCACATGCGGCAAAAACCGGACCGAATGGGAGCCCATGCGGCACAATGCGGCACTAATTAAAGTCTATGCAGGAAAATCGCAACCGGCAGCACAAAAAAACGGTTGCGATTTTCCTGCAAAGTGCCGGAGTGTGCCGCATAGCAAAAACCGGAGGTGTGAAAGTAGCCTAATCAACATTATTGATGGGAAAGCGTGCAGAAAACTTTCGCCACGTTTGTGTAATGTGCGTGTGACAATAACAAATTTCACATTTGTTTCCAATTATTCTTCACAGGAGCAAATTTTGCAAGGATCATCCGGGTCACCCTGTACAACAGTCTGAAGACATCCCTGCGTACGGCAGTTAGAAAAACATCAATTCCTACTGAAGACCGCTAAGGTTTGCTCTGTCAGGAGGAGAAATGTGATATCCTCAGATGAATAATCTGTTTCTTGTTGGTTACAAGGTTACAATCACCGTGCAACTTTCAGTTAAGACAGAGATCACAAAACCTTTCTTGCTTGTGAGCCACTTACAAAAATAACAGGTCATATTGAGCCACAAGATATTACAAGATATTACCTATTGTGAATAGTAGATCCTGTGTTATCTACTGTATATAAAAGGATTAACAGACCAGGAGAGGAAGGAGGTGAGCTGTGACATCACCTATTGAGAATGGTTGGTCCTGTGTTATCTACTGTATATAGAGGTGTTATCAGTCATTGCACAGGAGGTGGAGGAGGTGAGCTGTGATACCACCTATAGTGAATGGTGAATTCTGTGTTATCTACTGTATATACAGGTGTTATCAGTCATTGTACTGGAGGGAGGGAGGTGAGTTGTGAAATCACCTATTGTGAATGGTGGATCCTTTGTTATCTACTGTATATAGAGATGTTATCAGTCATTGTACAGGAGGAGCAGGTGAGCTGAGATATCACCTATAATGAATGGTGGATCCTGTGTTATTTAATGCTTATAGTGGTGTTCTCAGTCACTGTACAGGATGAGGAGGAGGTGAGTTGTGATATCACCTATGGTGGGTCATGTGTTATCTATTGTATATACAGGTCTTATCAGTCACTGTACTGAAGGAAGAGGAGGTGAGCTATGATATCACCTATTGTGAATGATTCATCCTGTGTTATCTACTATATATAGAGGTGTCATCAGTCATTGTACGGAGAGGGTGGTGAGCTGGGACATCACCACTGTGTATATTGGATCCTTTTTTTATCTACTGTATATAGAGGTGTTATCAGTCATTGTACAGGAGGAGGAGGTGAGCTGTGATATTATGTATTGTTAATGGTGGGTCCTGTGTTACGTACTTTATATACAGGTCTTATCAGTCATTGTACAGGAGTTGGAAAAGGTGAGCTGTGACATCACCTATTGTGAATGATGGATTCTATTTTATCTAGTGAATATCAGCATGTTGAATAATAAATAATCATCTGTACAGTAAGGAAGTGTGAACAATTTCTGATTTTTTTTTTATATATACCGTATTTTTCGCATTATAAGATGCACTTTTGTTCCCCAAATTTTGGGGGAAAGTAAGGGGTGCGTCTTATAATTCGAATATACGGATTATATACTGCAGGGCCCAGGGGAGGAAGGGGCAGCTTTGGAGCGGTGCTGGCGGCTGAGGCAGGCTGGTGGAGGCTGCAGGAGGCAGCGGGAGATCTCCTGCTCCCGCTCATATAATATGCACTGCTGCTGTCCATCACCGTGGTGCTGAAACCGCACCGCGGGGATGGGCTGGGGGAGCGTTGAATATTATATGTGCCTGGCCCCCCTTTGATGGCACATGATCCCCCCGTGTTAGATATGGCCCCCATGCTGCTGCCCATCCTAAAATAAAAAAGCTTTACTCACCTCCTCCAGCGCTGATCTCCCAGTATCTCCCGGTATCTCCCTGCTGCGGCTGTGATCAGGCACACAGAGATGATGTCACTCTGCTGTGCTGATCACATGACCGGCACCGAGAAGTAGGAAGTGGAGGAGCTCAGCAGCACGGAGGGAGACACCGGAGGATAGAGAAGGTAAGTAAAGAGTTTTTTATTTTACTATGGGCAGCAGCATGGGGGCCATATCAAACACAGGGGGACTTGTGCCATCCATAAGGGGCCATGGGCAGCACAGGAGGATGTGTGCCATCCATAGGGGGTCATGGGCAGCACAGGGGGACGTGTGTCATCCATAGGGGGCCATGGGCAGCACAGGGGGACGTGCGCCATCCATAGGGGGCCATGGGCAGCACAGGGGGACGTGCGCCATCCATTAGGGGGCCATGGGCAGCACAGGGGGACGTGTGCCATCCATAGGGGGCCATGGAAAGCACAGGAGGACGTGTGCCATCCATAGGGGGCTATGGACAGCAGAGGGGGACGTGCGCCATCCATAGGGGGCCATGGGCAGCACAAGGGGATGTGTGCCATCCATAGGAGATGTGTGCCATCCATAGGAGATGTGTGCCATCCATAGGAGATGTGTGCCAGCTATAGGGGACTTGTGCCAGCTATAGGGGAAGTGTGAAATCAATAGGTGAAATGTGCCATCAATAAGGGAAGTGTGCCATCAATGGGAGACATGTGGCATCAATGGGGGACGTGTGCAAGCACAAGGGGGCCATATCCAGATTAAGGGGGCTAATTTTAGGATGGGTGGCTATGAGGAACATACAGTCATATGAAAAAGTTTGGGCACCCCTATTAATGTTAACCTTTTTTCTTTATAACAATTTGGGTTTTTGCAACAGCTATTTCAGTTTCATATATCTAATAACTGATGGACTCAGTAATATTTCTGGATTGAGGTTTATTGTACTAACAGAGAATGTACAATCCACATTTAAACAAAATTTGCAAATGTATGGGCACCTCAACATAAAAGTGACATTAATATTTTGTAGATCCTTCTTTTGCAAAAATAACAGCTTCTAGTCGCTTCCTGTAGCTTTTAATGAGTTCCTGGATCCTGGATGAAGGTATATTTGACCATTCCTGTTTACAAAACAATTCTAGTTCAGTTAAGTTTGATGGTCGCCAAGCATGGACAGCCCGCTTCAAATCATCCCACAGATGTTCAATGATATTCAGGTCTGGGGACTGGGATGGCCATTCCAGAACATTGTAATTGTTCCTCTGCATGAATGCCTGAGTAGATTTGGATCAGTGTTTTGGATCATTGTCTTGCTGAAATATCCATCCCCTGCGTAACTTCAACTTCGTCACTGATTATTGCACATTCTTGTCAAGAATCTGCTGATACTGAGTTGAATCCATGCGACCCTCAACTTTAACAAGATTCCCGGTGCCGGCATTGGCCACACAGCCCCAAAGCATGATGGAACCTCCACCAAATTTTACTGTGGGTAGCAAGTGCTTTTCTTGGAATGCTGTGTTTTTTTGCCTCCATGCATAACGCCTTTTTGTATGACCAAACAACTCAATCTTTGTTTCATCAGTCCACAGGACCTTCTTCCAATATGTAACTGGCTTGTCCAAATATGCTTTTGCATACCTCAGACGACTCTGTTTGCGGCGTGCTTGCAGAAACGGCTTCTTTCGCATCACTCTCCCTTACACCTTCTCCTTGTGCAACGTGTGCTGTATTGTTGACCGATGCACAGTGACACCATCTGCAGCAAGATGAAGCTGCAGGTCTTTGGAGGTGGTCTGTGGATTGTCCTTAACTGTTCTCACCATTCTTCTTCTCTGCCTTTCTGATATTTTTCTTGGCCTGCCACTTCTGGGCTTAACAAGAACTGTACCTGTGTTCTTCCATTTCCTTACTATGTTCCTCACAGTGGAAACTGACAGTTTAAATCTCTGAGACAACTTTTTTGTATCCTTCCCCTGAACAACTATGATGAATAATCTTTGTTTTCTTTGTCGCTCCATTGGGAGACCCAGACAATTGGGTGTATAGCTTCTGCCTCCGGAGGCCACACAAAGTATTACACTTAAAAGTGTAAAGCCCCTCCCCTTCTGCCTATACACCCCCCCGTGAGTCACGGGCTCCTCAGTTTTTATGCTTTGTGCGAAGGAGGCACACATGCACGCATAGCTCCACAATTTAGTCAGCAGCAGCTGCTGACTATTTCGGATGGAAGAAAAGTGGGCCCATACAGGGCCCCCAGCATGCTCCCTTCTCACCCCACTCTGGTCGGCGGTGCGGTTAAGGTTGAGGTACCCATTGCGGGTACATAGGCAGGAGCCAACATGCTGTTTTCCTTCCCCATCCCCTAGGGGCTCTGGGTGAAGTGGGATCCTAATCGGTCTCCAGACACTGGGACCGTGCTCCCTCCGCAGCCCCTGGGGAATCTGCTGGACAGGAGCTGGGTATCGTCAGGTACAAGGCCCTGCTACTGTGAGGTACTCTGTGTCCCCTTGGGGACAGCGCATGGAGCGCTTGTGTCATACACGCTGCAGCACTGCTGGGTGTGTTAGTGCGCCGGGACTATCGCGCTGACCGCGCTTGTTTGCCGGCCGCGCTTATAACTTTAGTCCCCGGCTTTTGCGGCCTAGTACCGCATATTCCCATCCCCGGGCCTGTCAGTCAGGGGAAGGGAGGGACGCTGCACTGGACGTCAGCGCTGAGGGCTGGAGCATACTTTGTATCCTCCTCCCCCCTCACTGAGCACAGTGGGACACCAGATTCCCGCACTTTCTTGGGCACGCCCACGGCCCCCTCCTCCTCACAGAACGCTGGCAGCCATTCCTGTCAGCACTTCTGAAGCTAGAGAGGAGAGACAAACGGCTCTGGGAGATCCAGGCAGGGAATCTGGTGGTCACACAACCGCTTTGGGCGGTCGGTAAGCCGCACCTGTTTCTAGGTGCTGGCCCCCCTGGGTGCCGAAGTGTATATATATAGGTTTATATGCTATACATTTACTCTGTACGGTCGCACTGGTTTTTGGCTATATTACCCTCCCAGATTGTACTCAGAGGAGACAACAGCATGTCGTCTGCAAATAGCAAGGGTGCCAAAGCACAGGCTTACTTTGCAACCTGTACCTCATGTGCGGCTATGCTACCTGCAGGTTCCACCTACCCTCATTGTGTGCAATGCTCGGCACCTATGGTACTTACTCAGCCGGAGCCTCAGCCACTAGTGGGACCATCGGCCCAGGTAGAAACACCGGCTGCCACTGTCCAGGTGACAGGGACGGAGTTTGCAGTATTCGCTGACAAACTTTCTGAGACTATGGATAAATGGTCTGCTAAGATACTAGAAGCTTTGCAGTCCAGACCTGTAACACAGGCCCCGGGCACTGTTGAATCATTGACCCCAGGCCCCCCGCGGTTGGAGCAGCAAAGTGCTCCTGGGGTGACTCATAGGTCTCAAGGTGAGGTCTCTGACACGGACCGCAGTCCCAGACCACCTAAGCGGGGTCGCTGGGAGCTTCCCTCGACTTCATCACACTGCTCAGGGTCTCAGCAGGAGGACTCTCTAGAGGATGAAGCGGAGGGGGCAGATCAGGACTCTGATCCTGAAGCCGCTCTCAACCTAGATACACCAGAAGGGGACGCCATAGTGAACGACCTTATAGCGTCCATCAATCAGGTGTTGGATCTTTCTCCCCCAGCTCCTCCAATTGAGGAGTCAGCTTCTCAGCAGGAGAAATTCCGTTTTAGGTTTCCCAAGCGTACAATGAGTATGTTCCTGGATCACTCCGATTTCAGAGAGGCAGTCCAGAAACACCGAGCTTGTCCAGATAAGCGCTTTTCTAAGCGACTTAAGGACACACGTTATCCCTTTCCCCCTGACGTTGTCAAGGGTTGGGCTCAGTGTCCCAAGGTGGATCCTCCAGTCTCCAGACTGGCGGCTAGATCCATAGTTGCAGTGGAAGATGGGGCCTCACTCAAAGATGCCACTGACAGACAGATGGAGCTCTGGTTGAAATCCATCTATGAGGCTATCGGCGCGTCCTTTGCTCCGGCATTCGCAGCCGTATGGGCGCTCCAAGCTAACTCAGCTTGTCACTCGCAGATTAATGCAGTCACACGGGCCTCTGCTCCGCAGGTGGTGTCATTAACCTCTCAGGCGTCGGCGTTTGCGTCATACGCCATTAATGCTGTCCTGGACTCTACGAGCCGTACGGTTGTAGCATCCGCCAATTCGGTGGCAGTCCGCAGGGCCATGTGGCTACGTGAATGGAAGGCAGACTCTGCCTCCAAAAAGTTCTTAACCGGGTTGCCATTTTCTGGCGACCGCCTGTTTGGTGAGCGATTGGATGAAATCATTAAACAATCCAAGGGAAAGGACTCATCCTTACCCCAGTCCAAACCAAAAAGACCTCAACAACGGAAGGTACAATCGAGGTTTCGGTCCTTTCGGCCCGCGGGCAGGTCTCAATTCTCCTCGTCCAACAGGCCACAGAAGGGTCAGACGAACTCCGATTCATGGCGGTCTAAGTCACGTCCTAAAAAGACCGCCGGAGGAACCGCTCCCAAAGCGGCCTCCTCATGACTTTCGGCCTCTTCACGCCGCATCCTCGGTCGGTGGCAGGCTCTCCCACTTTTGCGACGCCTGGTTGCCACAGGTACAAGACCGTTGGGTGAGAGACATTCTGTCTCACGGTTACAGGATAGAGCTCAGCTCTCGTCCTCCGACTCGTTTCTTCAGAACATCTCCGCCCCCCGAGCGAGCCAATGTTCTTCTTCAGGCGGTGTGCACTCTGAAGGCAGAAGGAGTGGTGATCCCTGTTCCTCTTCAGCAACAGGGTCACGGTTTTTACTCCAACTTGTTTGTGGTGCCAAAAAAGGACGGATCTTTCCGTCCCGTCCTGGACCTCAAACTGCTCAACAAACACGTGAAAACCAGGCGGTTCCGGATGGAATCGCTCCGCTCCGTCATCGCCTCAATGTCCCAAGGAGATTTCCTAGCATCAATCATCCTGGGCGGTGGTCACGACGGACGCGAGCCTGTCAGGGTGGGGAGCGGTCTTTCTCCACCACAGGGCCCAGGGTACCTGGACTCAGCCAGAGTCCTCCCTGCAGATCAATGTTCTGGAGATAAGGGCAGTGTATCTTGCCCTAAAAGCGTTCCAGCCGTGGCTGGAAGGCAAACAGATCCGAATTCAGTCGGACAACTCCACAGCGGTGGCATACATCAACCACCAGGGCGGCACACGCAGTCGGCAAGCCTTCCAGGAAGTCCGGCGGATTCTGCTGTGGGTGGAAGCCACAGCATCCACCATATCCGCAGTTCACATCCCGGGCGTAGAAAACTGGGAAGCAGACTTTCTCAGTCGCCAGGGCATGGACGCAGGGGAATGGTCCCTTCACCCGGACGTATTTCAAGAGATCTGTTGCCGCTGGGGGATGCCGGACGTCGACCTAATGGCGTCCCGGCACAACAACAAGGTCCCGGCATTCATGGCACGGTCTCAAGATCACAGAGCTCTGGCGGCAGACGCATTAGTTCAGGATTGGTCGCAGTTTCAACTGCCTTATGTGTTTCCTCCTCTGGCACTGTTGCCCAGAGTGTTACGCAAGATCAGGTCAGACTGCCGCCGCGCCATCCTCGTCGCTCCAGACTGGCCGCGGAGGTCGTGGTACCCGGATCTGTGGCATCTCACGGTGGGTCAACCGTGGGCACTACCAGACCGACCAGACTTGCTGTCTCAAGGGCCGTTTTTCCATCTGAATTCTGCGGCCCTCAACCTGACTGTGTGGCCATTGAGTCCTGGATCCTAGCATCTTCAGGGTTATCTCAAGAGGTCATTGCCACTATGAGACAGGCCAGGAAACCAACGTCCGCCAAGATCTACCACAGGACGTGGAGAATATTCTTATCCTGGTGCGCTGATCAGGGTTTTACTCCCTGGCCATTTGCCTTGCCCACTTTTCTTTCCTTCCTTCAATCCGGATTGGAAAAGGGCTTGTCGCTCGGTTCTCTTAAGGTACAAGTCTCAGCGCTCTCTGTGTTTTTCCAGAAGCGCCTAGCCAGACTTCCAAAGGTGCGCACGTTCCTGCAGGGGGTTTGTCACATAGTTCCTCCTTACAAGCGTCCGTTAGAACCCTGGGATCTGAACAGGGTGCTGATGGCTCTTCAGAAACCACCTTTTGAGCCAATGAAGGATATTTCTCTTTCACGCCTTTCGCAGAAAGTGGGCTTCCTAGTAGCAGTCACATCACTTCGGAGAGTGTCTGAGCTAGCAGCGCTGTCATGCAAGGCTCCTTTCCTGGTGTTTCACCAGGACAAGGTGGTTCTGCGTCCGGTTCCGGAATTTCTCCCTAAGGTGGTATCCCCTTTTCATCTCAATCAGGATATCTCCTTACCTTCTCTTTGTCCACATCCAGTTCACCAATGTGAAAAGGATTTGCACTTGTTGGATCTGGTGAGAACACTCAGACTCTACATTTCTCGTACGGCGCCCCTGCGCCGCTCGGATGCACTCTTTGTCCTTGTCGCTGGCCAGCGTAAAGGGTCACAGGCTTCCAAATCAACCCTGGCTCGGTGGATCAAGGAACCAATTCTCGAAGCCTACCGTTCCTCTGGGCTTCCGGTTCCCTCAGGGCTGAAGGCCCATTCTACCAGAGCCGTGGGTGCGTCCTGGGCTTTGCGGCACCAGGCTACGGCTCAGCAGGTGTGTCAGGCGGCTACCTGGTCGAGTCTGCACACTTTCACGAAACACTATCAGGTGCATACCTATACTTCGGCAGATGCCAGCCTAGGTAGGCGAGTCCTTCAGGCGGCGGTTGCCCACCTGTAGGAAGGGGCCGTTTTACGGCTCTATTACGAGGTATTATTTTACCCACCCAGGGACTGCTTTTGGACGTCCCAATTGTCTGGGTCTCCCAATGGAGCGACAAAGAAGAAGGGAATTTTGTTTACTTACCGTAAATTCCTTTTCTTCTAGCTCCAATTGGGAGACCCAGCACCCGCCCCTGTTCCCTTCGGGCTGTTGTTCTTGTGTACACATGTTGTTCATGTTGAATGGTTTTCACTTTTCCGAACTTCCTTCGGATTGAATTACTTTAGACCAAATTATAAGTTTCCTCCTTCCTGCTTTTGCACCAAAACTGAGGAGCCCGTGACTCACGGGGGGGTGTATAGGCAGAAGGGGAGGGGCTTTACACTTTTAAGTGTAATACTTTGTGTGGCCTCCGGAGGCAGAAGCTATACACCCAATTGTCTGGGTCTCCCAATTAGAGCTAGAAGAAAAGGAATTTACGGTTAGTAAACAAAATTCCCTTCTTTAGATCATTTGAGAGTTGTTTTGAGGAGCCCATGATGCCACTCTTCATAGGAGATTCAAATAGGAGAACAACTTGCAAGTGGCCACCTTAAATACCTTTTCTCATGATTGGATACACCTGCCTATGAAGTGCAAAGCTGAATGAGGTACAAAACCAATTTAGTGCTTTAGTAAGTCAGTAAAAAGTAGTTAGGAGTGTTCAAATCAAGAAATTGATAAGGGTGCCCATACTTTTGCACCGGTCAAATTTTGTTTAAATGCGGATTGCACATTTTCTGTTAGAACAGTAAACCTCATTTCAATCCAGAAATATTATTCATTCCATCAGTTATTAGCTATATGAAACTGATATAGCTGCTGCAAAAACCCAAATTGTTATAAAGAAAAAAGGTTAACATTAATAGGGGTGCCCAAACTTTTTTATATGACTGTATACCCTATATGATTTGTTAGACGGACACTGGCATTATAAGATGGACCCCATTTAACATTAAAAAAAAAATCTCTTTTCCTTCACCAAATTTGGGGGTGCGTCTTATAAAGCGAAAAATACAGTACATAGAGGTGTGTTACAATTATAAAAAAAAATAAAAATCTAAAAATGCATTTAACATAAAAACCTGATTTAAAGGCATTCTTTGCGCAATTGTTAAATTTGCCAGGGTGATGAAACAAATAAAAGCAGATATCTTCACGCCCAGACTCCGCTTCCTGCCCCAGTGCTGTCACTCCGGGTGTATCTAGTGGACTAGAAGTGATGACAACATCGACCACCAGAGACCTAGCCGCTAATTAGCTGCAGATGTAATACTAAATATTATTGTATTTGGCTATTTGGCTCCTGCTTTCACAGCGGAGTCTTCTATGTTTTCAAAAAAACAAATATTAATATGTAAGTTCTCAAAAAATACAGCACAGAAACATACATGTGATCAGGGCCGCCATCAGGGCATTACAACTATGACTGGTGTACCGGGATCGGCGAAGAGGGGGGGACACAGGGTAATTACTTAGCTTTATGAAGCAGGGCCCTCCTCTTCACCGGGCCCCAGTCATAGCCGCAGCAGAGGGGCCTGGCAGTGTCGTTTCAGCCACTGCACGCATGGCTAAATTGCTTGTGAAGCCTTTCTAGGGCATCGCATGCAAATTAGCCATGTGGCCGGAAGCAAAGCAAGTGGAGCAGAGCAGGGAGGCGGCGCGTCGTCCCGCAGCCCACTGTGATGGGGAGATATAATGTCCCCAAGATGGGGACATTATATGAGAATGTGCCCAGGAGGGGGATATGTATAAACCAGTAGGGACCCTGGAAGGGGACATATATAAATAAGAAGGAGGACATATATACAATGAAGGGGATAAAAACCAGGATGGGGACATATATACCAGAATGTGCCCAGGAGGGGGATATATATACACCAGTAGGGGCCAAGGAAGGGAACATATATACCAGGAAGGAGAACATGGATACCAGAAAAGGGACAAAAACCAGGATGGGGTCATATATACCAGAATGTGCACAGGAGGGAGATATACATACCAGGATGGAATATATATACCAGGATGGGGAGATTATATATATATATATATATATATATATATATATATATAAAATCAGGAGAGTCCCAGTATTGGAACATATATATATATATTATATAAATGCTAGGAAGGGGACAATAAACCAGGATGGGAGCATACATACCAGGAAGGGCTCAAGATGGGGACATATATACCAGGATTGGGATGTATATTCTAGGAAGGGGACATATATAGCAGGAGGAGGACATACAGTCAGGGCCAGAAATATTTGGACAGTGACACAAGTTTTGTTATTTTAGCTGTTTACAAAAACATGTTCAGAAATACAATTATATATATAATATGGGCTGAAAGTGCACACTCCCAGCTGCAATATGAGAGTTTTCACATCCAAATCGGAGAAAGGGTTTAGGAATCATAGCTCTGTAATGCATAGCCTCCTCTTTTTAAAGGGACCAAAAGTAATTGGACAAGGGACTCTAAGGGCTGCAATTAACTCTGAAGGCGTCTCCCTCGTTAACCTGTAATCAATGAAGTAGTTAAAAGGCCTGGGGTTGATTACAGGTGTGTGGTTTTGCATTTGGAAGCTGTTGCTGTGACCAGACAACATGCGGCCTAAGGAACTCTCAATTGAGGTGAAGCAGAACATCCTGAGGCTGAAAAAAAAGAAAAAATCCATCAGAGAGATAGCAGACATGCTTGGAGTAGCAAAATCAACAGTCGGGTACATTCTGAGAAAACAGGAATTGACTGGTGAGCTTGGGAACTCAAAAAGGCCTGGGCGTCCACGGATGACAACAGTGGTGGATGATCGCCGCATACTTTCTTTGGTGAAGAAGAACCCGTTCACAACATCAACTGAAGTCCAGAACACTCTCAGTGAAGTAGGTGTATCTGTCTCTAAGTCAACAGTAAAGAGAAGACTCCATGAAAGTAAATACAAAGGGTTCACATCTAGATGCAAACCATTCATCAATTCCAAAAATAGACAGGCCAGAGTTAAATTTGCTGAAAAACACCTCATGAAGCCAGCTCAGTTCTGGAAAAGTATTCTATGGACAGATGAGACAAAGATCAACCAGTACCAGAATGATGGGAAGAAAAAAGTTTGGAGAAGAAAGGGAACGGCACATGATCCAAGGCACACCACATCCTCTGTAATACATGGTGGAGGCAACGTGATGGCATGGGCATGCATGGCTTTCAATGGCACTGGTTCACTTGTGTTTATTGATGACATAACAGCAGACAAGAGTAGCCGGATGAATTCTGAAGTGTCCAGGGATATACTTTCAGCCCAGATTCAGCCAAATGCCGCAAAGTTTATCGGACGGCGCTTCATAGTACAGATGGACAATGACCCCAAGCATACAGCCAAAGCTACCCAGGAGTTCATGAGTGCAAAAAAGTGGAACATTCTGCAATGGCCAAGTCAATCACCAGATCTTAACCCAATTGAGCATGCATTTCACTTGCTCAAATCCAGACTTAAGACGGAAAGACCCACAAACAAGCAAGACCTGAAGGCTGCGGCTGTAAAGGCCTGGCAAAGCATTAAGAAGGAGGAAACCCAGCGTTTGGTGATGTCCATGGGTTCCAGACTTAAGGCAGTGATTGCCTCCAAAGGATTCGCAACAAAATATTGAAAATAAAAATATTTTGTTTGGGTTTGGTTTATTTGTCCAATTACTTTTAACCTCCTAAAATGTGGAGTGTTTGTAAAGAAATGTGTACAATTCCTACAATTTCTATCAGATATTTTTGTTCAAACCTTCAAATTAAACGTTACAATCTGCACTTGAATTCTGTTGTAGAGGTTTCATTTCAAATCCAATGTGGTGGCATGCAGAGCCCAACTCGCAAAAATTGTGTCACTGTCCAAATATTTCTGGACCTAACTGTATATACCCGGAAGAAATTATACAGAGGGCAGAGGAGTAGTGTGTGTGTGGTGGGGATAGTATACAGAGGGGCAATGCGTGTGAGAAAATATATATATATATATATATATATATATATATATATATATATATATATATAAAAGAGGGGCAGCTTGTGTGGGCGGATAGTATACAAAGAGGCAGCATACTTGAGGGATTTTATTCAGAGGGCAGTGTGTGGGAATATTATACACAGGAGCAGTGTGTTGGTGGGGGGATATTATACAAAGGAGCAGTGTGTGTGTGTGTGTGTGTGTGTGCGGCGATATTATACAGAGGGGCAGTGTGTGTGGGTGGGTTATTATTCTGAGGACCAGTGTGCATGTGGGAATATTATACAGAGGAGCAGTGTGTGTGGAAATATTATACAGAGGAGCAGTGTGTGGGGGAGATATTATACAGAGGAGCAGTGTGTTGGTGGGGGATATTATACAGAAGAGCAGTGTGTGGGGAGATATACAGAGGAGCAATGTGTTGGGGGTATATTATACAGAGGAGCAGTGTGTGTATGTGGGATATTATACAGAAGAGCAGTGTGTGTGGGGGGATATTATACAGAAAAGCAGTGTGTATGGGGGGATATCATACAGATGAGCAGTGTGTGTGTGGGATATTATACAGAGGAGCAATGTGTGTGTGGGGATATTACATATAGGGGCATTGTATGTGTATTATACAGAGAGGCAGTGTGTGTGTAGGGATATAATGCATGGGACAGTGTGGGAGAGATATTATGGAGAGGGGCGGTGTAGAGGGTGTATTATGGAGAATGGTATTGTAGAGGGAATATTATCGAGAGGGGCAGTGTAGGGGATGTATTATTGATTTTCTAGGGGAAATACTTCATTTTCTGGAATAACTTCAAGGGTGCTAACACTTTTGGCCATGACTGTGTGTGTGTGTGTGTATATATATATACACACACACACACACAACAAAGGTGGTGAGTGTGGATGTATTGAGGGGTGGAGGCGCAGCTGGGGTGGAACCTGGGCGGAGTCTCATGGGGGCCCCAAAATTTTGCCAGTATGGGGGCCTGAAATGTAGTGGCGGCTCTGCATGTGATGGACCATTGTATTCAGAGTGTGTTACTTTTGCTGCCTTCAAACACTGCAGAGTAAATAAGCGGACAGGTGCTGCATTATTTTATATGGAGACTCGCTGCACGTTTTATAATGAGAATCTGCACGAAAATAAATCATCACATGCTACATACAAAGTATTCTCAAATAGGAGGTGATGGCAGACAGAGTCTTTATGAGCCTGTAGTGCAGACGTATAGGGACTCTGTGTCCTGCTGCTCAGGCTCTGTGCAATAAACCAATATTTGTGTAAAGTTTCTGACAAAACGCAGCCGAAAAATGCTCCAAAAGCTGCATGTGTGACCATTCACTTATATGGCCTATATAACATCAGTGACTTCATGGAGATCACCGCAGGTAAATGACTTCTGAGCTGGATGAAATGTTCAGCTGTCATAGAGATTACTGTGACAGACGCTCTTTCAGTGCGGTGTCCATAGCAAAAGATCATCTGCAGTCAAAACATTACACGCACCATAGATGGTTGATGTTGCAGCCGTGATCAGAGGTAACAGTCGTGATGTGAACAAAAGATTTTAGAGGCGGCTCAGGACAACTGTGGTTACACGACTTTCAGCCTACCTGCACATACTGTATGTAATTAAAATTGCCTTTATTAGGGTGGAAATTATATAACATAATGGTAATATTGGGGGAAAAGTGTTCTGATATTAACATGACTGTTATTATAGAGTCCAGTGGTCCCATAAAAGACCCCTCCCCTCCTACTTCACCTATAACTACTCCCACCCGTAAGCTTTACCACCCAACCCACTACAATAAAAATGCTGAGCACTTGCATTGGATTTTGCTGCCCACAGCAGGCATTTTATTAACCAACATAACAGTTTGAGATCTATATCCGGAATACATAGTATCTTCAGTAAAATGAGAGGATTTCTGATGCTATAAACATCTTTTGATCACCATAACCAGTTGTACCATAACAACCCCCAGCTGCAAACCCACAGGTTCAAAAGGACCATACACAGCAATGGTTTAATTACCTTTAATTGACTCCAAGGGACACCACCCTGCTAGGAGCCCCAAAATCACCAGACCAACCTCACATTGAAGAGACCATGCCAAAAATGAGTCAAATGAGCCCCCCAACAAACTATCATATTGCATCTTCCTGGAAAGTAATAAAAAAAATAAGGAAGGCAGTGAGGACTCATTTTTCCCCTCCCTTTGGGGGAATGGTAGACTACTCCGAGAACATCCTATTTTATAGCCCTTCAGCCAGCTTAGCCCTACTTCCTCGCCCCTATCCTACAACCCATCGTCATGTGATTTTCCATCCACTGAATGGGCCGGAGATCTGATCCTCAGTGACTAGCTGGGAATTTATATAGGCACGTAGCACTGATAGACTATAGGCTACTAGTAGACTCTGTTCTCGTCTGCGCTATGGTTTGCATTTATCTTGGAGACCATAATGATCTGTCGTACGATGTAGCTGAATGTTGGACGTAATTATAATAAGCCAATCACCCAAAAAATGCCTGCCATTATTTGGCACATTGCAGAAGTTTGCATCAGCCACAAAAGGCTTATATGAACTCAGGCACGACTGCTTGGGCTTTCTCACGATGTCTTGCAGCTATCACATCACATGATATAGCCCAACCAATCAGGAGGGACTATAATAGCCTGTATAAAAGCAGAGGCAGGGAAGGCAGCAACAATTTTATAATTATTCTGGATAGTGAGATAGTGAGAGGATGTTAGTGCACACAACTCACCAATAAAGATAAAGAGAGAAAATGAGAAATGTTAGACTCACCTGGTGAGGTAGAGTCATGAAGCAGCAGGTCAGCGTATGCACACAGACCCAGGGCATCAGCACAGAAGGCCAAGAGAAGGGAAGTAGAAGAGTAGGAGCTGGAAAACTGTTTATGCTGGACGGCAGACTAATAGGTGAGCCCGGACCTGCTGTAAGCCATAGAACCAGGAGGGCAGACGAAGAGGATAATGGCGGGTCTCAAGCAGCACCCAAATTTATTTAAATAATTTAAAAAAAAGCTGCATGAGGTCCCACGTATTTTGATACACAACCAAGATACAGTGGGGGAAATAAGTATTTGATTCCTTGCTGATTTTATGTTTGCCCACTGACAAAGACATGAACAGTCTATCATTTTAAGGGTAGGCGAATTTTAGCAGTGAGAGATAGAATATCAAAAATAAAATCCAGGAAATTACATTGTATAAATTACATGCCATATTTTTCACATTATAAGACGCACTTGTCCTCCCAAAAATTTGTGAGGAAAATGAGAGGTGCTTCTTAAAATCCGAATATAGTTTACCGGGAGGTGGAGAATTGGAGCAGGGGCTATGCGGGCGGTTGTCTGTGTGGTAGGCCGGCTGCCTCTCTCTGCAGGCAGCTCTCTATGCGACCGGCCGGCTGCCTCTCTGTGCGAGCGGCTGGCTGGCTGCCTCTCTGTGCGGGCGGCCAGACGGCTGGCTCTGTGGAGCAGGGTGTTGTTGCGGGTGTCCCAGATGCTCTCGCTTGAAATGATGGCGCCTGGAGTCGGCACGTGCGCAGATGGAGCTCTTGGCTCAAGATCTTGTCATTGTGCTGAGAGCTCAATTTTACGCATGCGCGACTCCAAGTGCCATTTCTTTGAAGCACGTAATGCTGACAGAGCATCTGGAACATCCGCCGCACCAGCCTGCTCCACACAGCCAGCACAGCTTTCGCTACCAGCACAGACCCCACCACTGCAGCACAGCCCCCACCAGCACCGCTTCTGCCTCCTGTCACTCCGCTCCACCACCACTGCCGCGCCGCCTCTGGTAAGACAACACCGGAGTATAAGACGGACCTCTTTTTTTTTTTTAACCTTTTTTATCTCTAAATTTGGGGTGTGTCTTATAATCTGGTGCATCTTATAAAATGAAAAATACGGTAAGTTTATTTGCATTTTTCAGAGAGAAATAAGTATTTGATCCCCTACCAACCATTACGAGTTCTGGCTCCTACAGACACGTAGATGCTTCTAATCAACTCGTTACCTGCATTAAAGACAACGGTCTTACATTGTCTTCTGTATAAAAGACTCCTGTCCACAGACTCATTAATCAGTCAGTCTCTAACCTCCAGAACATGTGTAAAGCTGGTGTCACACACAGCGACAACGACGTCACTGCTACGTCACCATTTTCTGTGACGTTGCAGCGACGTCCCGTCGCTGTCGCTGTGTGTGACATCCAGCAACGACCTGGCCCCTGCTGTGAGGTCGCCGGTCGTTGCTGAATGTCCAGCTTCATTTTTTGGTCGTCACTCTCCCGCTGTGACACACACATCGCTGTGTGTGACAGCGAGAGAGCGACGAAATGAAGCGAGCAGGCAGCAGGAGCCGGCGTCTGGCAGCTGCGGTAAGCTGTAACCAGCGTAAACATCGGGTAACCAAGGGAAGACCTTTCCCTGGTTACCCGATATTTACCTTCGTTACCAGCCTCCGCTCTTGCTGCCAGGGCCGGCTCCTGCTCTGTGCACATGTGGCTGCAGTACACATCGGGTAATTAACCCGATGTATACTGTAGCAAGGAGAGCAAGGAGCCAGCGCTAAGCAGTGCGCGCGGCTCCCTGCTCTCTGCACTGTGACATGTAGCTGCAGCACACATCGGGTTAATTAACCCGATGTGTACTGTACCTAGGAGAGCAAGGAGCCAGCGCTAAGCGCGGCTCCCTGCTCTCTGCACTGTGACATGTAGCTGCAGCACACATCGGGTTAATTAACCCGATGTGTACTGTACCTAGGAGAGCAAGGAGCCAGCGCTAAGCGCGGCTCCCTGCTCTCTGCACATATAGCACAGCGACGTTATGATCGCTGCTTCTGCTGTGTTTGACAGCTAAGCAGCGATCATAACAGCGACTTACAAGGTCGCTGTTACGTCACCGAAAATGGTGACGTAACAGCGACGTCGTTGTCGCTGTCGCTTAGTGTGAACCCAGCTTTAGACCAAAGAGCTTTCTAAGGCTGTCAGGGACAAGATCATAGACCTGCACAAGGCTGGAGTGGGCTCCAAAACCTTAAGTAAGACGCTGGATGAGAAGGAGACAACTGTTAAGCGGGCTTTGCACACTGCGACATCGCAGGTGCGATGTCGGTGGGGTCAAATTGAAAATGACGCACTTCCGGCATCGCATGCGACATCGCAGTGTGTAAAGTCTCGATGATACGATTAACGAGCGCAAAATCGTCGTAATCGTATCATCGGTGCAGCGTCGGCGTAATTCATAATTACGCTGACGCGACAGTCCGATGTTGTTCCTCGCTCCTGCGGCAGCACACATCGCTGTGTGTGAAGCCGCAGGAGCGAGGAACATCTCCTACCGGCGTCACTGCGGCTTCCGTAGGTTATGCGGAAGGAAGGAGGTGGGCAGGATGTTTACATCCTGCTCATCTCCGCTCCGATTGGCCGCCTGCCGTGTGACGTCACAGTGACGCCGCACGACCCGCCCCCTTAACAAGGAGGCGGGTCGCCGGCCACAGGGACGTCGCACGGCAGGTGAGTTTGTGTGTGAAGCTGGCGTAGCGATAATTTTCGCTACGCCAGCTATCACCACATATCGCTGCTGCGACGGGGGTGGGGACTATCGCACTCGGCATCGCAGCATCGGCCTGCGATGTCGTAGTGTGCAAAGCCCGCCTTAGTGTAATAGTAAGAAAATGGAAGAAATACAAAATGAGTGTCAATACACATTGATCTGGGGCTCCATGCATAATCTCACCTCTTGGGAGGTATCCAGGATCATGAGGAAGGTGAGATCAGCCTAAAACTACACGGGGGGGAAACTTGTTAATGATCTCAAGGCAGCTGGGAGCACTGTCACCAAGAAAACCATTGGTAACACATTACGCCATAATGGCTTAAAATCCTAAAGTGCGTGCAAAGTTCCACTGCTCAAGAAGGCCCATGTGCAGCCGGCCTGTCTGAAGAAGGCACCTGTGCAGCCGGCCTGTCTGAAGTTTGCCAATGAACATCTGGATGATTCAGAGGGTGATTAGGAAAACGTGCTGTGGTCAGATAAGACAAAAATTGAACTTTTTGGCCTTTACTCAACTTGCCGTGTTTGGAGGAAGATAAATGCTGCCTATGACCCAAATAACACGTCCCCAATATCAAGTAGGGAGGTGAAAACATTATGTTTTGGGGGGGTGTTTCTCTGCTAAGGGCAGAGGACTACTTCACCGCATCAGTGGGACAATGGATGGAGCCATGTACTGTAAAAATCTTAGTAACAACCTCCTTCCCTCCACCAGGACTTAAAAATCGGTTGTGGCTGATTCTTCCAGCATGACAATGACCCAAAACATACAGCCAAGGCAACAAAGCAGTGGCTCAAAAAGAAGCACATTAAGGTCATGGAGTGGCCTAGACAGTCTCCAGACCTTAATCCCATAGAAAACTTATGGAGGAGCTGGAGCTCCGAGATGCCAAGCAACAGCTTCAAAATCTTAATGATTTAGAGATGATCTGCAAAGAGGAGTGGAGCAAAATTCCTCCTAACGTGCGCAAACCTCACCATCAACTACAAAAAAAGTCTGAAGGGTACTTTACATGCTGCGACATCGCTAACGATTTATCGTCGGGGTCACGGTGTTTGTGACACACATCCGGCGTCGTTAGCGACATTGCAGCGTGTGACAGTACGAGCGACCTTCAACGATCGCAAAAGTGGTAAAAATCGTTGGTTTTGGAGAGGTCGTTCAAACACCAAATATCGTTGTATGTGCAGTAACGAGGTTGTTCCTCGTTCCTGCGGCAGCATACATTGCTATGTGTGACACCGCAGGAGCGACGAACATCTCCTTACCTGCGGCCGCCGGCAATGAGGAAGGAAGGAGGTGGGCGGGATGCTACGTCCCGCTCATCTCCACCCCTGCGCTTCTATTGGGCGGCCGCTTAGGGACATCGCTATGACGCCGAACGAACCACCCCCTTAGAAAGGAGGCGGTTCACCGGCCACAGCGACGTCGCTAGGCAGGTAAGTATGTGTCACTATTCCTAGCGATGTTGTGCGCCGCTGGCAGCGATGTGCCCGTGACGTACAACTGACGGGGGCGGGTACGCTTGCTAGCAATCTCGCGATCTCGCTAGCGAGATCGCAGCGTGTAAAGTACCCTTGACTGCTGTGCTTGCCAACAAGGGTTTTGCCTCTAAGTATTAAGTCTTTTTTGGCAAAGGGATCAAATACTTATTTCTCTCTACAAAATGCAAATAAATTTATATAATTTATACAATGTGATTTTCTGGATTTATTTTGGATATTCTATCTCTCACTGTTAAAATTAACCTATCCTTAAAATTATAGACTATTCATGTCTTTGTCAGTGGGCAAACTTACAAAATCAGCAAGGGAACAAATGCTGGGGGCTCAAGCCTCCAGCTGTCTGCTTTATCTGCACTGTGTATCAAAATACGGGGGATCCTATGTCATTTTTTCCAATTATGTCTTTTTACACTCCATAACCAATCAAGATGCTGTCACAGAGGGTGGGCGGGAGAAGCAGGTAATATTCATAAAGGTTAATGAGCGGACCTAGAAGCAGTGTAGCAGCCATGCGGAAACTCGTTAAGTATAATTGACCTGCATGAATCCCCATTTGGCTTCCCACTAGCCTACTAACACCATTTTACAGCACACAAGTTCAGGTCCCCATAGACTTATATTGGGGTCAGAGTCTGGGCTGAAGATGGAGTTCAAGTTTGGTCCCAAACTGGACTTTTTTTTTTTTTATTTTATTTTAAGTCCAGCCTGATTATCTGCAGGTTGACCCATCTCTAGTTATGACATTATTAGTATATGCCATCACTGTTTGATCAGCAGTGGTCCTACCTCAAGAATCTCTACCATCCTGAGAATGAAGCAGCTGCAGAACAGCATTGCCTTGACTAATTTTTTCGATGCAAGAGAATGACTAATGATGAGCAAGTTTCGAAATACTCTGATTCATGATACTCGTAACGAGTACTGTCTAATACTCGCGTATGCATTCCGAATAGCGTGTGCAGTGCAAGTCAATGGGCAATACTCGCAATGTAATGAATAACCCGAATGCCGCACTATTCGCTACTCGCACGAATAGTACGGCATTCGGTTTACTCGTTACATTGTGAGTATTCCCCACTGACTTGCATTGCACACAATATTCGGAATGCATACCGAGTATTAGACAGTACTCGTTACGAGTATCGTGAATTCGAGTATTTTAAAACTAGCTCATCATTCAGAATGACAGTGTTTTGTGAAATCAGGTGACTTGGAGAGCACTGTAATGACTTTAACAAGTCTTTCAGTTATGGATAAGCCCCTATCCCTCAGCTCAAGTTTGTTTTAAAAAATACAAACCATGCTTTACTGACCCTCCACTGGTCCAGCGCTGCATATCGAAGACAGCTATAGATGTCTGTTATTGTTTGCAGCTTTGAAGCAACGTTGACAGCGCATTAAGCAGCTCCGCCTGCATTGACGGTGCAAGATACGAAGAGCCGCTACACTCACTGATTGGCTACAGCGCTAATGAGGTGTGTTGTTAGTGCCACAGACAGTAACAGAAACTATAAGCAATGGTGGAGACTGATTGATGGATTTCAGCCAGGTGACAGGGGCTTCCCAAAAACAGAAACCCTAAGTTGGCCATATACATGAGGTGGCTGCCATCCTATTTTCTACCGCCTCCCCACACATGAGAAAAAGGAGCCAGCATGACCTGAAAATGGCATGCATCATATAAAAAGTGCAAATTCACAGATTTATTCCAACTATACTATAATAAAAAAAAATGAGATTTTTAGCAAATAATTGATCAATTCTTTGAGCCACCCCTGCCACGTCATGGCAGATCTCAATAGGGGGGTCCTACTCTATATTATGTATTTCATGTGCTATACGGCCTCCTAGATAAAATTAAAAGCAGAACCATAATTGAGCAGACATACCTGTAACCTGTATATAGCCGCTTCCATGTTGCAAAAGAGGCTTGTGTTGGAGGCTGTTCACATTCAATTGCCTCACTCTTTCCACAGGTATTGCTAATTAGGCACCATACTTGATCTGGTCCGCCTTTATCAATGGTTGCTGTCTGGCACTGGGAGGGTCAGTTCTGATATAGTCCTGGTATGTGTAGAGCTTGCTCCGAATGCTGGGACCTGGGCTGCTCCTTATCCACAATTGCCTCTTTTACAACATAGAAGCGGTTATATACAGGTTACAGGTATGTGTGCTCCATTATGGTTCTGCTTTTAATGTTATCTAGGAGGCCGCATGGCACATGAAATACATAATATAGAGTAGGACCCCCCTATTGAGATTTGCCGTGATGTGGCAGGGGTGGCTCAAAGAATTGATCAATTATTTGCTAAAAATCTCATTTTATATGATAGTACAGTTGGAATAAATCTGTGAATTTGCACTTTTTATATGATGCATGCCAATTTCAGATCGTGCTGGCTCCCCTCTCTCTCCCCATACACATGAGCAGTTTACAGTTGAGGAGAGAGGAGAAAGCCGATGCCATCTCTGAAAGAAAAAAGCATCGGCTGCTGAACTTTCCTGACATCACCTGTTGGGCGAGTGTATATAGGTCCTCATAAATATCAGGTCTGCTGGTACCAATGTAATCAGCGGTTTTTGCTGACTTTCATATAATTTGCCCCTTCATTCTTATGATATGTTGGTGCCCCGAAAGTTGGTTACCCACTGTCTTAAAAGTTTGTGTTTCATATTGGAAGAAATTACTTTTTACCACTAAGCCCATATTCCCACACAGTGGACAATTTTGTGACCAAATCCGGAGCGAATCCACAGACAGAATGTGCATGTGTTATTTGCGGAGTTCATCAGAGATTTTCCCCTACAATATCAAGAAGCATTTAATAGGGTCAAATCGGCACGAGAATGCTCACCCTGTCGATTTGAAATCCGCATCATGTTTTCATGTCCGTGCTGATTTTTTTGCTACAGTGTGTGAATGGAATTTCAAACCCGCCATTTACTTTTACTGCACTGTAAATTACTATCAAAGTGCATTGCCAAATCTGCAGCGGATCCTGAACATGTGAACTAAGCCTTAATCTAAAGCAAAAATAAGATGTCAGAGCAGATATACAGTGGATCCTGTACTGTAACACTCCATCAGGGTGGCCAAGATACATGTCTGGCTCATATTGTGCCTTTTCTATGGTAGAGAGCTCTCTACTGTTACAAAACAATAACTGCAATTGAATTGTTCTGCCGGGGCCGGTGGGATTATTTACTTAGATGAAGCAGGAAACACATCAGAATGACATTACCCACTTGCCCTTTTGGATGGGAGGTTAGAGACTAAAAGAAGCGGCTTCCTGTGTGAGAAATGAAATAGTATTTGTGTGACAGCTCCGGGCCTCACCGCCGGTTGTCCATTGTCTTGTGTTGTTTTTCTGCAGATTTGTCTGCACCTTCGTTGCTGCTCACCTATTCTATACAAGAAATTCTGTTAACGGTTAGAGGTGGAACTATCATAAAATAAACATATTATATATAATTTATTGCCGTTGTATGTACAGTAAGGAGAATTTCCCCAATTTGCTAAAAAATCTTGATTTTTGCACCAAATTTTCAGGATGTGAAATGCATTTATTAATCCATGGATAAGGCTACACTCTCATTTCCCAGTTTTGCTTACGAAGGATATTATTGTTACCTGGTGTGTTAATGGGATTTGCCAAAATTCAGCTCATGCACACCTAAAAGCAGCTTCATGCATTGTTCCTCTCTTTTAGGCCGGAGTCACACTTGCAAGAGACTCATGCTAGTCTCACATCGCATCACCCGCCATGGCCACACACTCTCCTGACAGGAGCGGGTCAGCTGCATGTATTTCTATGCAGCTGAGATGCTCCTGTCAGGAGAGCTGCAGGCCATGTCGGGTGATGTGATGCAAGACTTGCACGAGTCTCTCACAAGTGTGACTCCGGCCTTAAAGGGGTTGTCCTGATAAAATAAGAGCCTGCCCAGGGGACTGGATGTGTAAAAAAAATAACAGGTAATACTCACCTACCAGCACCCACCGGAGGATACTCCATGGTCTGTAAAGAGATAGGAAACAGTTATGTCACTAATCCACCAGCCACACTGGGACTGCTGCAGCCTGGGATTGGCTGCAGCAATCAGGTGACTTTGACTGCTGCAGCTCATCACAGGCTGCAGCAATCCGCCAGCTAGTGGAATGGTGACGTCACTGATTTTTGTCTTCTCGCCTGATCTGTATCCTGGTGGTTATTGGTAGGTGTTTATGCCTGAATTTGTTATTTTTTACATATCCACTCCCCTGGTCAAAGTCCTATTTTCCTCTGACAATCCTTTTCAGAAATTAATGAGAAAGATATAAATGAACGTGTCTTTTTCGTCTCCATTTATCTCTAGGGAGGGAGTGGGTATTTAAGCCCCTTTAGGGGTCACAGAGGTCAGATTTATGACTCAACTCATTTACAGGTCATGAAGGTAAACAGGGCTATTGTGGGACAACCACTGAAAAATTATCCCTGAGATCGACCCTCTAGGAATGCAGTGATCTCAAGAGGTTGTGATCATGATCAGATAGATCATCAGGAATTACTCGAGGAATAGATGGGTAGTTTCCAAAGCATGTAACTTTTTTATTGTTCTGGATTTTTTTGCTGTAAACTTTTTACTACAGTTCTCAGTCACATCATTAAAGGATATCAACACCTTTAGGGTAATTTTTTTAGTTGCATGCATTTTTGGGGGGGGCTAAAAAGCATTTTTGAAATTAGGGTTTTTTTAAAAAAAAAAAATACTTTGCAATTTTTGCCTTCCATCGCCTCTTAAGTTGAACTGTCTATTTCTGACTGCAGAATGAGTTATCTAAGAATCTATCAGTGAGTTTGTTCTGACAGGGAATTTTCCACTGTTAAAGGCCATGTGTGTACTAGAAATTGACTTTTTCTTAAGGAAAATCTGGACCATCTCAAAGAATCCCGCACCTGCGGTAAAAAACGCACCAAAACTGCAACAAAATCTGCATGCGGTTTTACCGCGGTTTCGTGAGGTTTTGCTGCGTATTTGCCGCAGTTTTTATGCAGGTTGGTCCCTGCGGGTTTTAACCATTATCTATGGCAAAAATCTGCGGAAAAGAAGTGACATGCACATTAATTCCGCAGCGGAAATTCTGCGGGTAAATCCGCAGGTATAAAAAAACTCAGTGTGCGCACAGCTTTTTTTTATACCCATAGGTTTTGCTGGGGAATGACTGCAGAAATGTTAGAAACATTTTCTGCAGCAAATCCGCGGTAAAATCCGCAGCGTGCGCACATAGCCTAACCTTGTTTTTTTTTCTGAGTTCCTCTCAGTCGAATTCTGATCACAAGTCACATGAATGTTGAGCTGAACTTTGTTGTCATAACCCAGCTAAGAGGAGTTCAGAAAAAGACAGCTACAAATTCACTGTCAACAGGATCTCACTGACAGATGTTCAGTTATCTCATTTTGCAGTGAGCAATTTGTAGCCTGAAAAAGCTAAACAGTGTCAAATTGTTAATAAAAGCAATTTTCAAAAATTGTTTATTTAGCGAAAATACATAAAAATTGTCCACAAAACAGTCCATATATTTTAATGTAAAGATTGGGCCTACTATATTTTTGGTGGAATATGGTATTTTGTACATTGAAGTAAAACCTGTCATTATACATAGTGCTATAATATAAAATGCTTCATTTGATAGTATCGAAAGTCTAGAACTAACATTGCCACCCAACAGACAGGGAAATCCTTATTATATAGAGGAAGTGATATAAAACAAGCAGTCCGAACAATTCAGTCTACCCCACTTCTCTGTTCTCATGGATACTTTATTCTCAAAGGGACTGGACAAGTGAGCAACATAAGTAAATATGTTATCACATATAGTTAGATATATCATAGATAGATGTGAAATACATAGATAAATAATTTTTATATATTCACAGCTGCAATAGATAATAATATGATCGATAAATAGAATAGATACGATAGATAGATGGATGGATAGATGATAGAGAGATGATAGAGAGATAGATAGAGGGATAGAAGGATAGATACTGAAGATAGATGGATGATAGAGATATAGAAGGATAGATAGATGATAGGATTGATAGAGAGATAGATAAACGATAGAGGGATAGATAGATAGATAATATATAGATAGAAGGATAGATAATATATAGATAGAAAGATAGATACTGAAGATAGATAGATGGATGATAGAGATATAGAAGGATAGATAGATAGATAGGAGGACAGATAGAGAGATAGATAAACGATAAAGGGATAGCTAGAAGGATAGATACTGAATATAGATAGATGATAAATAGAAAGATAGTTGATATATAGACAGGAGGACAGATAGAGACATAGATGATAGAGAGATAGATAAACAATAGATAGATAGATGATAGATAGATACTATAGATTTTTTTTAAGGCCAGGATATTAAACAACTTTTTTTAACTTTCCCATTAAGAACAGATAATATTGATCTATAGCTTTAGGAATTGGACTGTAACAAAATATAATACAGAAGAAACTAGTTTCGAAATTACTTTTTCTACTTTTTTGACTGTAGAATTTGTTCTAAATCACTATCATTTTTCTGCTGATTATAACTACATGACCAAAGTGATAGATTAGAACACGTGAATATTTAATCATATTAATTGGACAAATGAGAGAAATTCTGAGATTGGACCTTCTACAATATCCGCCCAGTACGGTTTATTAGACTGTATCTTATCTGCTAACACTTGTTGGTATTTTTTTCCTTCAGAACCTCGCCTCCTACCAAAGTATCAGATTAGGATCTGGGAAGACGTGAGCATCAGAAAGTCAAAGTTTCCTCGTCACGACTCATTGGTTCAATGTTCTCAACCGTATGTAATGATGTCAGACAATGATTTAATGAAAATAGTAATACCGGTCAAAAGGCTGTGGTTAATTTGTAGGGTGAAACGAAGCACTTCACTGGGTGCCATGATGTTTATTAAAGTCACACGTTTCCATACAGTTAGGAGTTAATGGATCATGTGACTGTTTCATTATATTTACTAGGAAACATTAACCCTTTCACTCATTTATGACACCGGCCCCGGGTCTGCATTCTTTGCTGTGTTATGTGCATAAAGTAGAGGACAGCTCTATCATGTAATTACAACTCCTGAAATAATGTAAGATACGTATATGACAAATAAATGCATTTCGCAGACACATTGTATGATTTTCGGTTGATGCTTTCTCAGTCCCATATTGACGCTGTGAGTTGTACAAAGGTTTTATGACATAAGGACATAAAAGATAGAAGCTTGCACCAGAGAAAGTTCTACAGAAAAAGTGGGTAATTTTACCCTTATCCATAAAGAAAGGATGAAAATTACTCAATCTGTACAGAAAAAAGGGGGGAAACAGCATTTTACGGTAAATCGGCCCTAGAACTTCATCTCATTGGTCTACAAAGTAGTAAAAGAAGAAGCAACAAAACTTTACCAATCACAAGTCACATCCTACAAAAAGTTTTTTTTCTAAAGTTTCCATATCCCATCCATAGCTGCACATTTAGCATCAGGATTGGTCATTTTATTTATTTTTTTAAATATTATTATTATTTACAGCAGTTTTGAAGATACAAAAAAATAGCACAATTGTGAGATTCTGATCACTCGATGATTTTTCGAAGAAATCCTAATTCTCTAAAGACTCCCCCCCCCCCCAATAAAAAAGCTGCAGCCGCGTACCCAAGTGTTGACACATCTGACGTGAAACACAGACTTGTGATTACCATGTAACCTCTTTCACTCAAAGCTCCCAGACGGCGGTATCAGCGATACGAGAGAAGACACTTGTCATATTCTACATATCAGCAGCATTCTATACGATTTTTTCCTTCAGAATTCCTCCAGTAACTCAATATATCAGATATTACACAGTAATTGCTAGATCAGGAGCAGTAACTGTCTGCTGGGTCCTGTGAAGCAGAATGAGAGACGTCAATTGTGGTTAAGCAACGAGCGGCTGGAGAGATGACAGCGTCGCCTTGTTATATACACAGCGCTGCGTTACTTCTCCCCTTCTATCACCAGTGTCAGAGAGAAAAAGAAAAACTGTACACCTTCCATCCAATAAACCATCCTAACTGCTGCCGAGATAAGAGCGACAGACGAGATAATCTAGCATCTAACATCTGCCACGGCCGAACACACACCTTCTCTATAGATAATATATCGTGATCAATATTTCTAATTGTACGTCACAATGGAGTCAAATTTTAATACACCAATACTATGAATTGCGCCCCCTTCTTGTAACATACACGTGATCTTAATAATATACAGGTCATCCAACGTACACCACTGTCTATGTTGGTGGAACAGGATTTCTTTGGTGTTTAGATTTTTGCTTACGGGACCCCAAAAAATTGTACATGTGCAACTTAAACTCCCGATGAAGTTCTTAAAAGAAAAATCAAAAAAACTAAAAAAATTGCCATCTCTCCGGCGATATTCTAGAACAAAAAACAGCGATCCTTTCGTTCGACAACAAGGTTTGGCTCGGACTCATCCTCCTCTTCTGTCTCCATCTGAATTCCCCCTTTTTTTTTTTTTTTTCCTCCTTCTCCAAGTTGACTGTCCCACCTTGCTTCTGAAGTTGTCTCCTGATTGGTGTGCGCCCCCTCCCTTACGTCACTCAGAATGTGACGTTCAGTCTTCCTGTTTCCTCCAGCTGTGTCTTAAAGTAAATCTTGTTGTAGCGCGGAGCCTCAGCTGAGCTGCGCCTGCAGAACTAATACAATTACAGCCAGCCAAAGGAGAGAGCAGCACAAAAGATCTGTCCTCGCTCTCTGCGCTCGCTTCTCTTCACTCTGCCTCCTGTTTGTTCTCTGTCAGATTCGCACACACGCGCACACACACACTCACACACACTCACACACATACGTACTCATACACTCTGTCCTTTAGTATTCAGACACACACAAACATTCTCCCTCCCTTGTCAAATTGTACTATTCATCAGCAGATAGCCCGGGCTCCTTTGCTTTTCACCGGCACACAGGATCAGTTTTCCTCGCTTTCACTGAGTAAGTATATAACCCTTCTGCCACTGGCTTATCCCAAAAATAACTTCTGACCACTAGATGCTTAAGGATTTTACTATCTGAATAATTTCACGGAACAGGAACTTTACAGAAATGAATGGAGTAAGTGAAATTCATGCCTTTTTTTTTTTTTTTTGCTTTTTGTTTGTTTTCCTTTCAGCTTTTTTTTATATATATTGTATTTATACTTGTTTTACGCTTTCTATGCAGTGTTCGATTTAGGATGTAGATCTTATTTTCAGGCGCAGAACTTGTACACTTGTATATTTGTACTTCAATTCTTTGGTCTTTTTCACGATTTGCTTGTTATTTGCATTGATACTTCCTTTTTTTTTTTTTTTTTTTTCTTCTGTCATCATTTCCAATCAAAGGTTAAAGCGAATTTTCTTCGTAGAGTTGGTCCACTTTTAAAAATAAGCAAAAGAAAAAGTAATTTTTTTATTCTCCGGCGATGGGATAGAATGAACATTTTATCAGTGAGATGCAGAGTAGTGTAAATTAAGAAAATAATATTCAAAATAATCCAGTTTTTAAGTTTTTGCTTTAGAGTCCACTTTATATTTGTGTATCAGCGGATGATGATGATGATGATGGGAATCCGGTGGCCTCCGCTACGGTGCAGCGCCACCCATTACGTAGGGAAGGGAGCTGCTTTGAATTTCTTAGAAAAAAAAATAAAGCTTAGGGTTTTGTCTTAAGGATGACTTGCACGTGTATAGCATTGTCTAGGGATGCTGAATAGCATATGGCTGAGGCTGCAGTGGTCCGCTCTGTAGTGAGATGACTGCTGAGGACGCCTGCACATGCTGATGCTCCAGCAGGGAACTGCTCAGTGCTGAATCTACACTCATACTACTGTTTTCTTTTTTGGAAGTTTATCCTGCATGCACATTGCTTCTCAGAGATCACTTGTCATCCCCTGTGTGTGTGTGTGTGTGTGTGTGTGTGTGTGTGTGTGTGTGTGCGCCCCCTCTGTTCTTGTATTTCATTATCCCCTACTTATTTGATTTTCTCACACTCTTTAAAAAAGTTTTCATAGTCAGGATAACATTCACTTCAAGGCAGCCAATGACTAATTTGCTTTAAAAGTTTTGTTGATTTTTTTATTTTTTTTTTTTGCTTTTTTTTGACCCTCTAACCCTCCTCCTCCACCTCCTCTTCTTCTTCCTCCTCCTCTCTCTTCTCTGTCTGGAAAAGCTATTGTAAAACCATAACAAAACGCGCATGGGCAACACAAGACAGGTGCGCTGTGTCAAGAGAGACAGGTGCAAGTTTTTCGTTTAGCAGAATCTTACCAGGCAACTATTATTGTTGAGTGGTTTATGAATTTATGGTCGGGAGATAAGGAGAACTAAGGACTTCAGGGACTTTCAAATTAGACCTGGTGAGATGTGTTGTGTATCAAGTCTTTATTTGCATACTAAGTACTGGGGCTGCATTATTAATCGTCAGGCTGATAGGAAGAAAATGATGTTTTCCATCAGTTGCACGTTTCTGAAGCGAAACCATATGTTCTACGTTAGGAGCTGCTGTCATGTGCAAAGTTGCTTTGTCGCAAAAGTTTACCATGAGTGAAAGCAATTTTATTAATTTGCTTGATCATTCTTTACGGCTATATAGTGTCAGAACTGGTTGATTGAATTTTTTTATTGGATGTTTTACATTTACTTTTTCCCATTTGTGTTGTGTTTCATGTGCTATTTGTATCGTTTGCTTGACCGTAATTATTAACACAGAATACTCCTTTAGTATTGGAGTTTTTGCAAGATGATTAATACACTGTTTTTATACTCCTTTAGTATTGGAGTTTTTACAAGATGATACACTGTTTAATACTCCTATAGTATTGGAGTTTTTACAAGATGATTAATACACTGTTTCATACTCTTTTAGTATTGGAGTTTTTGCAAGATGATTAATACACTGTTTAATACTCCTTTAGTATTCGAGTTTTTACAAGATGATTAATACACTGCTTCATACTCTTTTTAGTCTTGGTTAAATTTTGTGTTGTTTGCAGCATTTATTTACCTACTTTCCATACACGTAAAATATCATCATGTGTAGATGCTGCTGACAGAGGTGTCTACAAGCCCCCAACTATATATAAAGTAAGGCGTAGGTTTTTGGCTGTTTTCTAAGTTTACCTTGAAACGTTTGCTATATTTGATCCTTGGAAATAGAAGCTGCTTATCTGTGTCAGTTCCACCTTTTTAGTTCTGTGTCCTTTTGTACATTTAATACTTCTG